>NW_017151272.1:547247-576913 GCF_001652005.2 Ceratina calcarata | reverse complement strand
TGGCTGTATAGCCAATACATTCTTAAATAGTTTATCAATTGGTCAATGAGATTCTCCCATAAATCTCGTCGATGTTTGATATTCGATCTGATTTGGAACGGCGAACGACGAGACAGAATCGTTTTCCCGAAACCTGGACGAGACGCGAAATAAGTTATTGTACGAGAAAGATCGTCCCGGAAGTTTAGGACTAAGAAATGGAAAAGCGGAGAACGCGGCGGAGGATGGTTCCTCCCGAGGAAAACCGGAAGCCACGCGGAAGGATCGAAGCGCGTTAACGTCTAACGCGTCGGCGAGTAATCGCTTCTGCGGGCATATGCGCGAGCACAATGAGACTCGGCATTAATTAACGAGGAAATTAGCATCGTCGGGGTTAGCGAACGGCAGTGATTACGTTTTAATGATACCAAACCGTCGGGTGTTGCGGTAGGAACAGTAGCAACTTCTACCAGACAGCCACGTACGTGTATACACTGCGATTCCTACGGGTTGTTGGCTACGAGCC
Organism: Ceratina calcarata; assembly: GCF_001652005.2. Lineage (NCBI taxonomy): Eukaryota > Metazoa > Arthropoda > Insecta > Hymenoptera > Apidae > Ceratina > Ceratina calcarata. The sequence goes on along the minus strand of NW_017151272.1, from coordinate 576,408 downwards.
ACTCGGATCTATCTAACAATCTAATTCCTATTTTTTTCGCTCTGCCTCGCCTTTATCTCCCTACGAACCGTACCATTACGATATACCGTCGATCTTTACATTAACAAACCGCTTTATAGAAATGCTCTCGAGATAAACCACCGGTGTTAATACCGAACAATGACCGTATGAAAATGTTTAACCGTACAAAATTACGGGAGACTGATCCTCGGGCTTAAAATAGACGGTGTATTCAAATGTGTGAACGCAGACGAAACCGGACGAGAAAAATTCCGCGGCGGTAGGTCGGACAGAGAAATCTCGCGCTGTTCTTAATTAGCTCGAAGCTAAAGGGAAATGTAGTAGCGCGTCTCGTTGCGCATTGCGCTCGTGCGCTCATTAATATACGGGAACGGTGGAACCTAACAGCGTGTTAACGCGTACACGGTTACAAGACCGAATTGGAGTCGGTAAAAATTGATTGTAACAAACAATAACGCGGGATGACGGAGTGTGATCGGGCGGTGTTGAGATTCGATTCGCCGGATGAAACGCCGAAGAAAACCGAAGCGCCACATAATTAGCGGACACGTCACTCTGGCGTGGGTATACCTAACCATTTCAGCTAAAATAGTCGGCAATCAGTGGCGATTGCCTGTAGCTTCGTCGACTATTTAATTAAACCGGGTCACGGTGACTCGCGTTTTGCCCGCGTTCCGCCTTAACGCCGCCGCAGAGGCTACTAAAATAAATGAGAATCACCGTTTCCCTTTAACTTTTCAATAATCGCTCTCACGTATCGGATACGAGCCCGTTCAGAGTCTCGCCGAGCGTCTTTGATCGTTTGGACCGCGTCAGTTGCGCGCGGCAGCCCGTCTCCGTGGAAAGAGGAGCTCGAGGACCGATAGATTTCTCTTCTTTGATCCGCGACAATGTAACCGCGACGCGTTACAATAATCGGACGCATTGTCCAGGAAGGGGATAGCCGCGTTCCTTCTCGACCGGTCCTCCGTCTCGAGTGCTCGGTTCGAGGGCACTCGAGAGGAGTGCTCGGACGCGCTCCATCTTCCTGTCCGAGATACGGTTCATTATCGAGCGCTAAACGGCCGTTTCTCTTTACCCACAATGCGTCCCTTCACTCGGCGAAATTAGCTTTGTTCCTGAGACAATGAAGACTGTTTTTCGAAAACCGCGATTCCGATTCGAGCACACGGCGAGGAATACGACAGATGTTTGAGAGAGTAAATTAGACAATATTTCCTAATAGTAGTTCGCGAGTGGATCGCGAAGAAAATCGGGTGGCAACGTTGAGAATTGCACGGGATCGATTCTAGGAACGGCGAGATCTACCCGTGATCGGGACCCTTCGATCGGCGATGTCGATCAGCTGGCCCCGCCTTTTGTATACTCGGCTGACGGTGCAACTTCGACCCCAACCGGTCGGCCGGTTTTTTAGCGAATTTAATATTTATACCGAATGACTGATGACCGTGATAGAGAAACGGGGGGCTGCATTGTTCGAAACGCTCGTGTCATTGATCGATACGACGTGGCTTTCCCGCTCTTCGATCTACAGTGGGAAACACCCGACATCGGCCGCTTTTCCTTCGTCCAAAGGTAAAAAAGAAAAATAAAAAATCGAGCAGCAACGATTTCAATGATGCTTGTTTGCATCCGTAGAAGCGGACGAACGGAATGAATGTTTCTCACAAAGTGTTTCAACGAGTCATTTACGAATCGCGCGTGAAATCACGTTCCGTTCCATCGGAACGCGAGTCGAACGAATAAAAGAAACGTTCCCATATAGTTGCCGAGCCCGAGAGGCAGAACCCGTGGTGGAATCATTAACGAATCATTACCGTGCTCTCTCCCGAGAGAGGCTAGACCCGTGAAACAAAACCATTAATGATTTCTATTTGTATTCGTTTGTTGGTTCGTTTAGCGAGAAGACGGAGGGCACGCCAGTCCCTCAGTGAGTTATGTGAGAAGTTCGCTTATTTTCGTTAAGCCGAACTCCCGCGGCGCGAACAAATCGGCTGCCGCCGAGCTTTGTTTCTTCTTTCTCTCGTCCGATTGCCTCGACCACCGGCCGCAAACGAAAAATCATCGAAGCGCCACATTTTCCGATTCGATTCCCCGTTTCAATTCCGATCCGTGATGGGAAAAAAGGCGCACCGCGAAATCTCCGGAAAAGGAAAACAGTCGGGCACGATTACGGCGGTCATCCATCAAGCTCTCTCGTTTGTGAAATACTAAATTACACTCGGCATTCGCCGAGCATAAAACAATTACCGTTTCAATTACAGCTACACACTTTGTTTCTTTTATTTATTGCGCCTTAACCATTCTCGGGTATCCGTATTTACGTTCCGTTGTAAAACCCGCTGGATACTGTTAGCTAAGACAAATAAAATTGTGAAAAAGCTCGAAACGCGGGACGGGGGAAACGGGAACGGAACGTGGCGTTATTTATCGGCGACGGCCGCGAACCGAGCGCCTAAGCCAATATCATTAGCGGCGCCGCGGATGTTGGTGCAAAGTCGGTCGAGTGCTAGCGAACGTATACCCGCGATTACCAGTGTGCCCCGGGTGGCGACGACGCGATGCGCCGCGCTTCATCTGTCAAAACATCGTTACCAATGCTACTGCCCGATATTTATCGCGATTTCAAACACGTGCCGGAACCGGCGAACGAGGCCCGCGCTACTCAACGCCGTGAAATAGCTGGCAACCTCAGAGGATACTGATTAGATTCGCCTACGAGATAAGACTATAATTATCAAAAATGAAGTTTCACTTCTCGCTGGTTGCGACCCGCGATCGTAATTTTGCCTACTCGAGGCGAGAGAACGATTCTTGTGTCGAGAGATCGCGAACGGTCGTCGTTTTGGCGAAACCGTAGCCTGGGAGGACGGGTATCCCGGGTTCCCGAAGGAGTCACGGGTGCAGAAGGTATGCACGGCCGAGTGGAACGTATACGAGAGGAGTTTCTATACCTGAATATACCCTCGGAGGCACTGACAGAAAGCGTTCCCGCCCACAAAAGTAATCTCGACCCCGCGAGCAGCCGGACGGAGAAAGAGAGCGCCACACCTGATTCATCAGCGTGGAATAAATCGAAAGACGGGCCAAAAACAAAACGAGCCACCGCGCATACATTTCGTTTCTTTTCTAACCGGCGAGGTTCTTTGTTCGTCTCTTAGAAGTTCGTTGAACCGGCATTTGCAAATTGCGGAGAAACGATAAAACCAAGTACAGAAGGAAGATCCGCGATATCTTTGATAGATTTCAATTGAGCCTCCCTTGTTTTTACGGTAACGTCTTTATGCGTGGAAGATGCTCGTAAACGATGCTAGGACTCGTTTATTCGCGTCCGATTCCACGGTAGAAAACGAGCCGGAACGTGTAGGTGTACACAGAGAAGATACCTCCGTTCTCCGTTCTTCTCTCCTTCGCTTCCTCTCTCGTTCTCTCCGACGGACCACGGACCAGGTACGCCCCGACCCTCTCCGTATATAAATTAGCTTTTTAATTTCCCACCAAGACAAATGATTTAATTTATTCTATCAATTATTGGCGAGAGAACGAATAGAGCCGAGCCGGTAGGGTGGACTCTTGTTTGGTTTTCATTTCGATTCGTCGATACATCCCGATGTTGTATCTGTTAACTCGCGCTCACTCCCCGCCTCGCCCCGCGCCCGTGATTCTCTCATCTTTCATCCCCGGGTTCGCGGACTTTCATCCCCGGTACCCATCGATTTCCTCTCCGATGACTCGACGAACGAGCTAATTGAGAGATAGGCGTGGACGCGTCAGAGGCGTCACGAAGAGATTCGCGACCGGGAACCGGAGCGTCGAACGTTGCACCTTTAGAAGTGAGTTGATTAACAAAAAATAAATTAGCCCGCGGCAATTGAAAATAATGTTACAATCGTGGGCTCGCGTTACTTGGAGACTTTGTAACGAGTAAACCGGATTTTTATGCAAAATGAACTGTTCACGGTGATCGTTCAAAGAAATTCGTTTCGCCACAATGCAAGCGGTTTAATGCATCACGCGGTGCTTGCATTATTTTTCGAGACACGTGAATGAATTATTGGATGACAGTTTTTATATTCATTTTACTGTGTATCTCGACCGTATCTCCAAATCATGAGTTATGACGAGGTTTTGAAAAATCGTAGTTGTGTCATTGTTAGAATGAGCGATTTCTACGGTTGGCGTCCCTCGACTGCTCTAAGGAACCGGTTCGACGTGTGTCTGGCCCAGGCTAGGTCAGTTATTCAAAAACTGAAATATCGCCTCATTAACGGCAGCTCGTTTGCGAACTCTCTCAGGAGGCAACGACGCACCGTCTTATTCTTCTCGACGCCTTTCAGTATCTCTCAACGAGGTAAACCCTGGTACACAGAATTTCTAACTAGAACCAGGCCAGAAACGATAGATATCGAGAAAGAAAGAAGTACGCTGTGCCAAGGAACGAGGCTTGGTTACAAGATTTTTCCTGTATTCTTCTAGCAGGCGAATTATAGAAGAACGAAACTGAGAACGTCTGTGAAATCACTTGAGGGCCGCTTATTCCCCATGCATTGCAAGGCTTTTACCAGACGTAGGAATTGTGAATTATCCTGGAAGAATACGATCGGCCGAGCGAGCTACCGATGCTCTTTGTCCAGGAACAACCAACGGAAACTGGGGCTAGAAGAGAGTGCCACGATATTTTGCCTCGGTCGCTGATATTTCACGGCGAGTACAAGTTCATCCCGGTTTCAACACCTTGAATTGTGATCGCAGTCTCCGCCTGAACATTCCTCGGCCGGGAGGAAATCGTTCGTTACGAGATAGTCACGAAACTGCGACTAACCGAGATTGTAACCTATCTCGTATCCTGAATTATGGATGAACGACGTTCCGTACGCAAAGAGTATCGTTGCCGCGAGTACAGAACGTTACGCGGTCACGGGGTAGGGAAAGGCAGAGAGATCCTCGTGGCGATCGCTATCGACTGACACGAGCCATAAAGTACATTTTAATTCGAGCGATAGATAAAGCACGAACCGGCTAGGTGAACCGCGCGCGTAAGCCCGCGGATCGCACGTACGGACAATCAGACTTGCAAAAGCGGAGCTTAATTGGCCTCTTAACCGCGCGGGACGATGATTAATTGGCGGTGAACCCGGCACGAAGTCTTGACCGAATCTTCCCGAGATATGCCGTGAACACAGCTTCGCAGAACAAATACTTGTAATAAGATTCGAAGGGAAGAACGATGTAACGTCGTCTTCGCAGGCTGATTTCGAGTCGACGCTCGAGATTTGTGGCCACGTGCTGGGATTCCGAGACAGTTTCGAGTGCAGCGTGAAATCGCGCGAGTCCGGGGCCTCGAGCGAATTGCGGATCAGTCGCCAATTTCTTTCGTTTCAACGGAAGAGAACACGGGGACGCGGTAACGAGTGACGTTGATAAATAGCGGACCGCTTTGAGAACTCGAACCCTTCGTAATTACACGTCTATGCTCACTGCCGATCGCACCTCTCGCAACCACCGTCTGGCGATCGGTGAATGTCCCGGGCACTATCGGCAAAGAGAAAACCGAACGAATCCCATTCTTCTGAAAATCTATGGCCAGACGGAATGCATCGCAATTTCATAGGTCATACGATCAGTGGCCCCGAGGTATCAGACCGTCGAAACGCGTACGTCATTTCATAATCGTGTATTATGAATGCTCGCAATTGTCGGATGACGTTATTTTGAGCAGATGTTTCAATCTCGAGGAAGGAAAGAAAAATGTATCATATATACATATATATTACATATACGGGAGTGTATCCCGTTGCGAACAGGGGACTAGATGTATCAACGTCGCCGCTTAATAACACCGTAGCCTCGTTCTTCTGGTTCCAGAACCGTAACGGCGACCATGAACGCCGCAGGTAATTCGGTACAATAATATAATTACACATCGGCGAGGATTATCTCGATCAAAAGCATTCACGAAAGTGTCCGCCACTGTTCCCAATAAAAACGATCCAATAGACGTATGTATACACATACACATGCTCATTATTCCTTTCCCACAAATTCCCGTGCCGTCAATGGTTTTGGCAACATTGTGGCACACTTTGCATATTCAAATTTTTAGTTTGAGAAGCGCCGCATTAAACAGGTTAAGATATCCCCCGAATAAAAACTTTCGGTTCACGCGAGGAAAGGGAACGGGCATGCATAGAGGCGCGTTAGGAAGAGAGCGAAGACGAAGAAGCCGAGGAGACGGAACGAGAGGCGGAGGCGTGCGTGCAACACGCGAGCTGACCGCACGCGTGTAAAGATGGCTCCTCCAGACGCCGCCGTCTGACTTGGACTCCGCGAACGTTCCGACTTGGACTCGGACAGACTGTGTGCCGACTGAGCCACCCTTCAAAACCCTCTCTCTACGTACGTATGTCGGGGGCCTATCACGACGTTCATGTAACGTAACGAAAAGTCGAGTGCGCGCGGGGATCGTTACTCGCGGCGAGGGCTACCGTTGATTGACGCGCGACGTAACGCCAAACTCGACGGCGTGGCACGCGAGCCGAGCAAACGGCCTCGATTGGTAGCGATTTCGCCTCGGTAACTGGCAAACAATCCGGAGATAGGGAGCCGAAGGGGCCGAGGGACCCGTTTCTCCACGATCCGATCCGATCCGCGGACTGGCCGCGGAACACGGTACGCGAAACCGTGCCGATTACAGTGCCGACGAACTATGCTCCGCCTGCTACCAGATTACTAGATTACAGCCGAGACGTTACGAACGAGTAGCTTCGAGCCACTCGGGGATCCCGTGCGCTATGGAAATTCCCGATTCCTTCACGACTCCTCGATTCAATCCGGAGGCATCGTTACGTCGGTATAACGCGGTTATGCTTTTTTCTTTTTCAAAGAGATGGGAATCATGACTCACATCCTGGTACACTTCCAACTATCATTGCCTTCTATACAACGTTTCTCGATACGAACGGACTGCGTAGACTACGGATTCTATGCATTCGTCGATGGAAAGAAGATGCAGGTCGTGTACAAAATACGAGATGCACGAGATGTAATAATGTTTAAATGCTTTTACGGTTCATCGATAAGATAGAATCGAGAGATTGAAATTGCACGTGATATATCACTTTCGCGTACACAAGGATTCTGATAGCTTAAAATACGAACGTCTAGGGAGGTCTCGTGCGTCGTTTAATTACCGTGTGTAACGAGTTCGAGTGGCTGCCGTGCGCACGAAGCCCCTCTCGAGAAAGGGGTGCGATATGCTCGCTGACGTCGTCCACGAATCACTCGAAATTACCGAGTACCGTTGCGGCCCCTACCTATGCTCCTCTCTACACCCTGAAACCACCCCTTCGCAGCCTTCCTTCTGTCTCGAGCCACCGACCGACCCCCTCGCTCCGCCTTAACCAACCGGCTACCTTTTCTACCGTTTCAATCCGTTGGATATAATCGGTGCAATTACAAAACCCGTCGAAGGGGTGGTGACCCCGTCCTGAAAATCTACCCCCTCGCACCAATTGTGTTCTTCTGTCAGCAAAGAGATTCTTTATGCACCTTTGAACCAATACGCTTCGCCGATGGGTCTCTTTCTTGGTTTACAAAATTGGCAATTCGCGACGAGAACGATCGCAGAAGAATCTCGGAGGGTTGAACGTTAAGTACGACAAAAATGTCGAGAGCCAGAGTGGCGGGAGGTTGTCTTTCGGGAAAGGGTCGAGGCACAAGGGTAGGCCTCGTATCAACGAGGGTGGAGGACCAAGGGAAAGAAGGAGATACTACCAGGGGCCTCCCTACAGTCAGCTGTTTTAATGTAGGTCACCGGTTCCTCGACGAGACGATCGATTTCCGTTCTAACTACTAGTTCGCCGTGTCCCTTCACGCGTTTTCGCGAGAACCCGCAAACAAGCTGTCCCGCGCCAGCTGCGACGATCAGCGCGTTATTATTATTATTATTATTATTATTATTTCGTTCGCTTTCGATCGAGCACCCTCGATAGATCGCTTCGTCCACTCTTCGACGACCGACGATAACATCTACGCGAATCGAGATAACATCGTTCGACGTTGGAAGCGGCCCGGCGCTAAATATTCCATCGCCTCCTCGTGCTTGCGCCATGATTTATGCCCGCGCGAACAATGCCGAAAAATAACGGGGCGCGTGAAACATATGGCCGGTGTCGATGTCGCGATTTCGAACCCTTCCGCGCATCAAACAAATTCGCCTCCTTCGATAAAAGGAACGTCACGTCGTATCGAGTGCGAAATGTATACCGGCTCGAAGCTAAAGCTGGGCTAAAAGCTGGGATGAATACGCATACTATTTAGTAGGCGTGACTCGTATCACACTGAGCGTTCAGTGACTCGTAGTAGGAGCTTTAAAACAATTGCATTGTGAACAGACTCGTCTACTCGATCAGCTGATTCCTGTTATCTTCCCCGTTTAATTATAAACGCGGTACACGGGAAAAATCATGTTCCTACTGTTTATAGACCGTTTACAACCTCCTGTTTATTTATCACAGCAGTTCATCGGAACCTGTTTAAGTCTCATCATACTTCCAAATCCCGAGTTTCCTCGCAGCGTTACTATAATACTATTGTAACATATTATTCCCCAGCCGTGCTTCCTACGAACGCGTTCGACTGCTGTTCACCGGGGTTCACCCCGTTAATTTTTTATCGTTAATTAAGCTATTTCCAACATTGCAACTTCGTAACAGGAATTAATGCAGCGCCACGCCCACTCGTATCTCTAATTACTTTTCTATGATATAAGCCACTGTGTATAAAATGGATTCGCAATAATATTTCACATGACGCTACACTTTTCAACGAGAGAATTAAGTATAAATAATGCCGCGCTCTTAATAAGTCAACTTCCCACATCGTACGTCTCACAGCAATTTCTTTCCTATCACCATCGATTCTTGGTTTCATATAAATCAAGTAGAAAAACCTTGATACAGAAATGAATAAACTCAGTAACAGACTCAGTATGATTCACTGCACTTCTGTTAATAAATGAAGCAGTGAGTCAATAAATAAGGTAGCAATAATTTATTTACCCATCGATATTGATTCTGAGATGTAGAACCGATTGAAAGATAAGACGAGATGAACAAGCCTCGTAACGAGAGAATGCGTTTCATCTACCGCGCGTTCTAATGAATTAATAGACGAAAATGGTTCGATGGAAATTGTTTTGAGAACTCAATAAGTCCTGTGGAAAAGTGAATCGAATTGATAAGTTCGAGTTGAGAAAAGAGAGTTCTGTATTGGAGACTGTTAAACTTTATTCGAATAGAGCATTTTCACGAGATGTTATCGTTTTGACAAAAGATTTGTTAGTGAGTACGGTGAGGACTGACAATGACAATAAAAAAGGCGTTCGAGTGCTCCGGCGTCTGCATAATGACGACATAAACAAAGTAAACGTTACATGATTATCGTTCCGAATTTGTATAAAAGTATGATAAACAGAGTGGTTGAAATCGAGAAAAATAAACCGATTGCTGTAACAGAAATATTGTGAACGACGATGGTAAGAATAGAAAGACAGGGAGTCACGAAACGGGAGCCTGGCGCCGTTGCGATACAATGCCTCGCCGGGATGACTTGCATCTGTATCGGACCGCGGAGGAATCGTCGATCCTAGCCGCAGGCGTACACACTTTCGTTTGACTTCCTCGTTGCCTATTACACCAGACTTTATCGCGTATGAATTCGCTTCGAGATTTCATCGTTCGTCGGCGTTTATTATTAGATTCGACGCCGGTTTCGGAAGCGGGGAAACGCGAAAGAGAACGGATACTTTCCGCGGTGGCTCGTTTCCCGGGTAAAGATTAAGTAATTCCTGGAAGCGAGGCTCTCGTAACGACGGTCGGGCGTAGGAAAAGATTGAAAGAGGGCGAGAGAAAAGTTGCATCGAGGGGGAAGGGAAATCGGAGAGAGAGACAAAAGGGGGAAAGAATAGAGAAGGGATAGGAAGGCTTCGGTTAATCCTTCTTGTTTGTCTTTACGTTAATTATCTAGAATTAAGAACGCCGCTTGTCGCGGCGAGCCGCATCGTCCGGATTACCGGCTCGATTATTACTTGTTGCGGATTATTAATTACCGAGAATTACCAAGTCTGGCTGGGGTTCGACTTCGGAGGGTGGAAAAGAAACTCGATCGATCTCTTTCGTGAGAGAAAATCGGAAGAGGAGCGTGAACTATCGGTTCGAGAGGAGAAGAAGATCAAAAGCAGGACTGACGCGGACGAACGGCGAACGCGACGAGGTGCCGTAACGTGTGTACACGCGTATCTGTGTCAAAAGCAACCCCCGAACAATAATAGAAGCCCTTAAAAACGTAAAGCCGCCTAGCCGGGCCGGTCGAGCGCGCGTGGGTTATGAAACCGGGAAAGAAAAAAGGGAAAAAACGCGAAGCTGGCCGAGCCAGCTGCCGTATCCGATACAATCGCCGAGGAGCGGATAAGTTCTCCGGCGAAGATAAATGGAAGACCCGATCGTCGTGAGCCACGGGAACTTGGTACTCCAACTACCCGTACGAATAATAATTGCTGGGAAAACGCGTTTCCACTCGTCTCGCGTACGCGCGCGTCTCTTCTCGCTTCCTTTAGATTTGGAAATCGTACTACTTTCCATGCGCACGGTTCACGCGTACTTTTACATAACTCGAACGCGCGTACCCGTTTAAACGCGATTCTGCATAAGCGCACGGCAACAACGAGAGGAGGAGGAGGAGGAGGAGGAGGAGGAGGAGGAACGAGCCGAGGAAATAAATATTAATAACGACGCTCGCTCCCTAGCTCCCTCCCTCTCCCCTCGACCCGCTTCCACCCCTCGCCGTGTTTTTCTTCGATACGATGTACCTATTCTTTCTCGACCTCCCACTCGTGCACCCCGATGCACAAACTCTCTCGTTCCCTCCTCCCTCTCTGCCTCTCTCTATCTCGTTCTCCCTCTCTCTTTTTACATTAGTCTCTCCGAGTGCGCGTCTGTGCATTGTTAGGGCTATTACGGGAGCCAATTAATCTATGCACAATTTTATAATTAAACGGCTAATAGCGCATAGAATTATAGTCCAGGGCCGCGCGCACTCCCACGTATCCTGCTGCTTCGTTCGTGGGTACGCACACGCGCGCAGCGTGAATCGCGTTTAAGGGAACGAAAAGAAATAGCGAAACGAGGGAATCTTGTTGGACGATTCTTATCGGCGATCTTCGTTGCCTCTTGACAAAATCGCGAATACTGCTAAATTGACAACGATAATTGGCTCGTCTCGTTAGATGCGCGTGTACGTGCCGGCAATTATACTTGTCCGAGATGAAAAAACAATGTGGTCATTTAAATCGAGGACAATGCGACGACCATTCCGGCGTAGGCGAAATTCTGATACGCAGTGACTCACGCGATTGTTCATAAGTGGATTCTGGACTTTTATGAGGAACGAGACTCTTATGGTATCGATTGAAACGATGCAGAATTTGTACGTTAGATGCATTCCTCTGCACACGTTTTTATGCGACGTTCGAGGATGCGACGGAAATGAAGGTTTCGATCGAGGAAAGGAGCGGAGTCGATTCTTGATCCGAGGGACGCGGGTATCGAACGCGAGGAAGCGCGAGCGTTGGAGCGCAGCCGGCGCCGCGCTATAAACCGCAAGAAAAATCCCCCTGAATTATCGATGCGGTTCCCGGTGCATGCTGTTGCATCGATGGGCGATGGAGGCGAGCCGGCCACGGCCCCGGGGACCGTGTAACCGTGAGCGCGGCGGACCCCGGATCGAACATCGGTGTGTAGCCGTTGCCGCTGTTACCACCGCCGTGCATTATCAGAATGTAACGACGTCAGCGGTACACGCGACCAGCCTGGACCGCACACACGAGAACCATAACGCGGTCTCTTAATCATCCGATTTTTCCTGCTGATCCGCCACCCTCGCGCCACCGAGCTAACCCCCCCGAAACCATCTACCCCATCGCCTGTTTTTCCAATCGATGAGACCGCCGCAACGAGTAGCCGCGTTTTTCATATTCAAACGAGCCACGTTTCACGGGATACGTGCACACACGTACGTGCGATCCCGTCTTATCTCCGCAGCGAGGCGTGAAAAAATGAAGAAAAGTTACGGCGCAAGGTTAACCCTGTTCCACGTTAATTTTTAAATGTTTTATAACCGAATGCATAGCGCTATAATAACGAGATATTTTTTATAGTCATCGTAAATCGCAATTAGGATCGTACTCGGGTGTTATCTGTTTATCAAACCATGGAAAACTGATTATTCCTCAGGCTTTGACGCTAACCAACCCCCGATTTACGATCGGATAAGCCTGTTTTTATTCGTTAGCGAATTAATCGGGCCAACGAGTATGGAAGAGTGTATCTACAATTATGCAGATAACGACCTCGTTGCTTTTGTATCAAAGTAAGGAAAGAGCTCTGTAAACGAGATAACGAAGGAGAGCGAAGATACATTTCAATCGTGATTCGAACGGGACGAAAGGTCTCCTCAGACGAACGGCGAGCGAGAAAGGGCTCGAGCGCACGAGCCGACGGCTCGGCCGACTCTGCTTCTGTGACTGCGACTCGGATTATTTGGATCCCTGTCCCAGCAGCTCTCTCTTTCCTCCGGATTTCTCTCTGTCCAACCCTCTACATTTCCCGTCTCCGTTCCCTACGCGCTTATCCCTCGGCCCTCTTTCTCATTCGCCCTCTCTGTGTCGCGCTGAATCCGTTTCCGTTGCGACTGCCGCTGCGCGTTGCCGGCCGCGATATTATTGTCCCCGAATTCCAACGATTCTCGCTCGAATTCGATCTGGTTTGAGGTCTACTCACGATGGACAACGACTGTGAAGCGGCAACGACTCGCGAGACGAAGGAGGGAAACGGTATCGCGTGGAGAACGAGAACAGCGAAAGAGGGTGGAACGCGTAGGAAGAGCCTGAAGCCGAGGACAATAGTTTCCCCGATAACACCGGATCCCCTCGTTCCGTTTACCATTCCGTTTCGTCTGCCGTCTGACTCGTGGGTGGGGTAAGCTTGTACTACAGCCACTTCTCTCTGTCTCGTCGGTGGGGACGATTCATTCAGAGAAACTGCCGTGAAAGGGACACCTGTTGGCACGGAGGCCCGTTGACAATTCCAGATGCAAGGACACGTGCCACGAGGCTCCTTCCCGTGGAAAGGGATCGCACGATCGAGGGAATCGTTCAAGACGGATCAACGACGGGGCGTAAAGTAGAAAACGTGTGTGAGCGTTTGACGAACGAGAAACGTGCGAAACGAAAATTAGAAGAAGGCCGGGAAGCCTCGTCGTTTGGTGCGGAGCACGATTAAAATATTTTTTGCCGGTGCAGTGGTGGTACGGAACGTAGCTGGCCGAAGATAAAGTGCTGCCCAGAGGCGACACCGGGCGTTATTAATACACGCGAGGATCGTAGCTTCCGTTCTCGGCGAACGGTAGCTGCAGAAAACGGACGCGTAAGATCCTTATCGTGGCGATACGTCGAGATATCACGGGTTACTCGCGGTCCATCTTAATAAATCGAAGGAAAGTACCGTACGAAAGATGCATGCTCCTTAATCCTATGATAAACAGTTATCACAGTACCTGGCCGTGGTGCAGTCCCTGTAGAGGATGTCGAAATCCTTGCAGCTGAGCAGCTTGCATCGATTGACTCCCGGCTGGATCGCTCCGAGGCCTCGCAGGATCCTAACTTGTTCCACGTTGCACACCAACGGCACTATGTCGAGTCTCTTCAGCTTCGTGTATACGGTGTGGAGGCCGCCGACGAGGTGCTTCAAGAACAGTTCGAACGCCTGCGGCAGGCAGAGCATCGTGTCCCCGGCGATGATGAACGCGGCTACCTTTTGCCCGCGGTAGTCGACCAGCTTGCACTCGTTCGCGGTCGGATCGCTGGTGCTGATCGGCGGCGGGCTGTTGTACGATCTCGGCGGCAGTACGGCGTGATGGGCGGCCATCAGCTCGAGCGGCGAGCCGTGATGACCGCTGAGCATGCCGCCGAGCTGGCCCAACAGGCCCAGCCCCGGCGGCGGTAGACCGGGCATTCTGGGTACCATGCCCGGTGGTGCACCGGGTGCTCCTCCGGCGGAAAGGGGCGGCGGGCTCAACGGAAGTCCCTGAGGTGGCGACCCTCTGGTCGGCGATCCCGGCGTGGGAACGCCTCGGTGCTGTTGCTGTTGCGATTGTTGTTCGCGGAGCTGGTCCCGCGGGTGCGGCTGCTGGTGCGACGGCGGCGGTGGCTGGTGCTGGGACCCGTGGAGCTGTTGCTGACCTTGCTGGCCCGACGGGCTGTGAGGGTGTTTCGGGCTGCCGGTTACGGGACTCGCGCGGCTGCTGTGGTCCGAAGCGCTATCCATCGCTCCGTGATCCATCGACGCTCCGAAGGGCACCCGCCTATCCGTTATCGACCACGTTTCTCAGGCTTTTCGTTGTACGCCTCGCAAAAATGCTCCCCTTACACCGCAGACGGTCCTCTCGTCCGTCTTATCCTCGCCTCGATTCCCGCCACGTGGACACCACGAGATACGAGGAGCTCGGAGTGTTTTCGGTCAACGCATACTAGGAGCTCGTGTTGAGTGTCGTTTTTCGTGTGTCGTTTCTCTGTCGATCGGCTCGGTTAGGACCAGCTGACGAGAACGATCACGTAGTTCCGCGTAGTGACGCGAATCGGTACCTCGCGAGCGTCACTGTCACTCGAGTAAACTGGCCCGTTTCACGGAGTAGTACGTCGTACCGAGTACGCCGATGACACCTTCACTGTGCACAATCACTCGAACGACCGTGTCCATGACAATCGAGCATCGCGACGACCTCGGCTTCCGTCGAGACGCGGACAGGTCCTTATCCCGCGTGATGCTCCTCGCGCGAGGAGCAGCCGAGCTGCCCCTCGTACACGAACGTCCACCAACCAAAACGAAATTTCTTCAACTTCGTGACGCGTAACAACTGGATTCTTTCTGTTCTCACTCGTTAACTCGATCACACGGTCGAAGGCGACGTCGCGACGCAGTTTGTCGTCGCGTCGAAGAACGCGCGCGGGCTGTCGTCGTTGAACTCCGGAGGACGCGACGCACACGATATCGCGACGCAACGCGAAACGGAGTCACCGTCGCGATGACAGTAGCCGCGAAAACGTCGAATAACGACAACGAACACAGCTCAGACGACGACGACGACGACGACGACGACGACGACGATAACGGCGGGAGCAGCGGCGACGGCGACGACGGCGACGACGACGACGACGATAGCGGCTGCGGCTGCGGCGGTAACTCGCAGGGACGCGCGTCGCTCGTTCTCAAAGTGGCAAACGCTCTCTCGGTCGAGTCGGGAGTATTTCCCTACCCAGTCACAGATGTAATAAATAAAAACATCAGTGGGTGCCCGAGAAACGGGGAGCATGGGCGTTCTGTGCGCGCAACCGGCTATCCGGTTGGCGGAGAGACCAGGGTGGCAGTTCTCCCCATTGGATACCGACCTCGAACCGTCGACGCCTTTCGAACCTTCCCTCCGCTGGTTGCGGGACGTGCGAGCGTTCCCCACTACGTGGAAACCTCTGCCACCGACGTCGACGAGCACCCAAGCCGCCGACCGGGACGATTCCGGGGGCGACTAACACACAGAGACATCCAGACGCAGACGCGAGGCCCGACAAGACAGTACGATTCGAACCTACCGCCGCCGATCTACGCGCTACGAGTGGGGATTTCTTCTTTTTCCTCGCGACCTCTCTCCCTCCTCCGTTGCCCTTCGCGCTCGCTCCCTCTCTCTCGCTTTCTCCGTCTCTCTCGTCTCCCCTCTGACATAAGCCCCTTGCATCGTTCCTCTCTCCGCCGCTCCTCGCCTCGCCTAAACCTGACATCCCCTAGAGCCGAGCCACCCCATCGTTCCTCGTCGCGTTTCGGCTTTTTCCATCTCCTTTCTTCTCTTCCCCTTTTTAGTTTCTTCCACGTTCAACCCCGCCGACCGCCAGTTTCTTTTTCTTCCCCCGATTCTCTTCCATTCGACTCTCTTCCCTTTGCCAACCCCTTGCACTTTTCTTCTACCATTCCCTCTTCCACGCTTTCAGCTTCTTTACTTTTATTTCTCTTCTCTTCTCCACGGTCCCCGCCGCCCCACCTCTTCGTTCTTCTTCACCTGTGCACACCTTCTCTCTCTCTCTCTCTCTCTCTCTCTCTCTCTCTCTCGCGCCTCTGCACGCGATCTTGCCGTCTCGAACGAACGCGATCTCCTCTCTCTTCTACCTGCCTCTTCGTGGCTCTCGCCCTCCCACCTCTTCTTCGTCGAGGTTCTCCTCCCACCTTATGGCTTACGGCTTATACGATCTCTCGAACTCGCGCTCTCTCGCGTTACCAGCACCGGTAGCCTCCGCCTCGTTTCCTCTTTCGCGCCCGTCCTATTCTCCCCGACCGCTTCTCCCTGTTCCTCTGTCCGTACGACGAAGAATGTCGCCGGCGTTCGAATCGATCGGTCGGTCTCTCCGCGAGCACGGGGGGCCCGCGCACCCGCCATCGGGAGAGAGGAGCCTGTCCTCCCTGCCACTTTCTTCTTCGCCGTTCCCTCTCGCATCTCCTCTGCCATATTCGCCATCAGCATTACACGAGCGCACTTATTTCTTCTGTAGGTAACTCCGCGATCTCTCCCCGGCTCCTTCGCCACCCTCTTCTTCGCCCACCCTTTTCTTCGCCAGTTTCGCCCGGCCCTCCTCGCAGCCACCTTTACGCAGCGAGAAGGAGGAGGAGTATACGCGATGTACACGTATATACCGTGGCACTCTTCGGTAAGCCCCGAGTATGAGTGCTTAATATCTTTGTGCCAACGTACCAAAAGCGTACGTATCCGTCGATGCTTAACTCGACGTTCCAGGCTTACTCGATCCCGCCTGTCGCTGATGTCCATCGCGCTACTCGTTCTATTTACTACGCCCGGTCTGACGCGGACCTTCCCATTTCACTGTCCGTACGTCGAAAGCGAAACGCGCTACCGTCACCTCAGAAGAAAGAGATAGATACGCAATTTTTTACACAGTTCCGTGTGTCGCGCGGTCACAATAAAAGTACGTTCGTCGGATAGTACGCTATCTTCGGGTTTTGAAAAGAAGCAACGCTTTTGTAGCCTCGACAAAAAAAATGTTGGCCACGTTCGATTAACTCGTCAGAGGCGAGAGTTTGGAGACTGCCGGTGAGAAAGGAGCAAGAGGGAGAGAGATCGTTCGGGCTTTTTCTAGCGGTCAACCCCCCGATCAGTCCTCATCAGCCCGGTGACCCAGATCCACGAGGAAAGACCCTCCACCGTTTGTTACGAGCAACGTGTACACGTATAGGTTCGCACACGTATCTATTCCTCCGCCGCAGCTGATCCCTTGACCTCGTGCAACCCCAAACGAAACGAGACCCCCTGGGCCTAACGTTCATTGACCATCCCGCTCGTACGATCGTCTTCCTATTCGAAAAGTTCCTGACCATTCTCTAAATACGCCGTTTAAGAGATCTCTTCTGGCATCCGTTCGACGAATCGTCGAGCAGGAGAGTATTATTAAAAAGAAAAGAGAAATCTTTCTAAAAACAAGACGAGAAATTATAAATCGTGAACGGAAAAATAGCTTTGTAGCAAACGAGGCGATTGTTTGCGGCGAGGAGGCGATCGATCGGGAGATCCAAGTCCCTCCGTCGTCGTCGTCGTCCGAGGAAGGTCGAGGATCGGTAGGGGACCGATGTTTGCCACGAACCAAACCACGTCCAATTAGTGGAATTAATACCGGTTGGCTTTGGGGGAGCTAATGCCTCTGTGTGCATACCTACGGGTATGCACGCCGATGACTGCACTTTCCTTCGTGCGTAATGAAGGACAATCCCGTCGGCCGGTCCGTGCCAGCCCGATGCATTCGCTCGTCCAAGCAAGCCCCGAGCCTGCCTGCCTGCCTGCCTGCCTCTCTCTGCCTTCGCTTGTTTTGCGGTCACGAGAAAATATCTCGAACCCACGAGCTTACGACTTTGAACGCATACCGCCTAACGGTGTCCCGTGTCTTTACTCCCAACGACTTGGTTCGCGACGTTGTTCGTCATCGAGATCGTGCAAAAGGCGTGTACTCCGTCTCTCCATTGATTTATCATATCACGTTGCACGTATCACGCGATAAAACGATCGTTTTGTATCGTCCAAGAGTTCCAATCGGCTCTCGTTCCTTTTTGTTTCGAGAGGGCCGACAGACTATTAACTTGGTTAAGCAATTACGAGCGATTTTAAGATAACTCAGATACGAAAATTGCATGATAGAATCGGAGGTAAACCGATCAACGAGGGATTTTCAGGTAAATCGGTTGAGCGCGGTATACGCATTGTCGGTGCGTTCGTTGCTGTTACTGCTCATTGGCCACCCCGTGCACGGTGGAATTGCGCTTGGCGCATAGCTGTTACGTAACCCCTCGGTCGCTGTTTGCCCGTCGTCGTCGTCGTCGTCGTCGTCGTCACAGGACTGTAACGGAGCGTATACGGCAAAAAGGAGGGTAGGCAACGCGTTACGTGTTACGCGGATAAGAGAGGGGAAAAAAGCGCGAATTTTTGTCGAGTAGCGCGGATAGAGCGAAGGTATTCCGCGCCAGCCAACCGGACGCGCGTCAGAAGGACTTCACTGCACCGGAAGCGACCGTTTCTTTGTCCGCCGTCGTTCCGTTTACCGCGTGTGTCCGCGGCACGGATTTTTGTCCAGGTTTTTTGCTGGCTGCGTTATCCTATCGCCATTAGTCGCGTTAACCGTGTTTATACAAAAGGAAGAGCCGCGGGAGAGAAACAAAGCCCGGAGGGGTTAATAGAGTAGAGCGTTCATCATCGACTGGGTACTCGGCTTCTATGCGATTGCCACCTTGTCTGTCGCCTCGATTCTCTTTGCTGGACGTGTTTCCGGTCCGGTGCCTGCGATCGTCTTTCCGTTCTCCTTGAATTTACCGTCACGTCTCCTCTCTATCCTCTCCGTCTGTAGCCTGCTGCATGTACGTCGGTGGCAAAAGGGAACATCGATCGAATTAACGTAATTACTTGTTCGTGCGAGATACGTGCGCGTCGCGGCAAAACGAGCGTCAAAGTCGATCGGCAGTCACGAAACGAAACTGTGGCTATTTTACAAAACGTTAATTGCTCGCGGTTTACATACAACGCGACACGCCGCGCGCGGAGAGTGGTCGCGACGGGGCGGCGTCGAGAGCCGAGGGGGAAGAGGGGGATAGAAAAATCAAGAGGTAAAATAATGGATTTTGAGGCGGGATGAAAAACGACGGTAATTTTTCTGGACACGTACGCCACCGTTCGGTTTTTCAGCGTGGCTTACGCGCAACTAATTACCCATATGCCACGTGTTATTATAAATAGCCAATCGTTACCGACACAGCCGCATCCGCGATTCGCCCATAATGGCGTGTTATCGGATAAATAAAACGGATAGCCACGGGAGGGTGCGCTCCGATTATGCATCGACGCCTCCCGTGAGCGTATGTACCTATCCTCTCTCTCTCTCTCTCTCTCTCTCTCTGCCTCTCGCCCTCTCGCTCGCGGCCACCCGTACTGTTTTCCCAACGAACGACCAGCTTTTATTTCTCGTCGACTTTAATCCGCACGCTGACGACAACGCCGATCACTTTTATTCGTTACGACACTCCCGATTCACTCGCTTTGAATTGAACCAACAACGAGGATACGCAGGGAAGACTGATCGAGAAAGAAACCGTGGATTCTCTTACGTTCCTCGGTTAATTTGAATAATCTCTGGCTGCTAAGCGAAATCCATACACAGATTTGACAAAACGCCTAATGCCTTTCCAGGGGTAGGACGACGACGACGACGACGACGCCCTGCTCCGCCGCGATATTCGAGCTAAACGCATTAGAAGGCTCATTTAAATACGACACAATGCGGAGCACGAGCCGTATCACTCGACGGTCGAAATAATTCTGTCCAAAAACGTGGTCGAAATCTTTGCCTTTCTTCTCTCGACGGTGTGGACGATCGGCAAATTATTCCATAGGATGACGAACGATATCCCGGCTCGGTTTCGCTCTCGGCAAACGTGAGAGTGGAAAAAGTTGTATTCGCGAGCGTTGCGGATCCGTTCTCTCGTTGCCAATACTTTTCCACGGTGTACGCGACGCAAGACAATCACGTTGACACCACGGTGATGGATGTCCCGGCCGTTCAAAATACCCCCCTCAGTTTTCCCGCCAATAAAGCCCATTGTAAATGCGAACTATTCGAAATATTAGAGCGGCCACGGCGATTACCGGCCGTTCAGTCATCGCTCCTGACGCACCGTAATCCTTTCCATCTTCCTCGCCGTCCTTTTTTTTTATCCTCGCTCAAGTTTCACCCGAACTCCCCATCGCGTCGGCTTTGAATCGTGCATTTGCATTTTTATCAATGTTACGTCGTTTCATGAATGATAATTTGCGACGCCGATTCAAGAGGTCGAATCCAAACAGGAATTTCTCTTCTTTTTAATAAAACTGTAATAAGCATTTCTTTTCTGACGTTCTACGTGTTCTCGCATATCGAATGCACAAAATCCGGAGTGATCAGAAAGACGATTCCTGTTTCCTCGGACAAGAGGTAAAAGTTTGCAAAATCGAATGTCGAAACATCTTGCTGACAGCATATCTATTATTACCCGGCGAAGGTTGTCCCTCTATCTGCCGCTGACAATCTAACGTGCCTCGTGCTCAATGAGCAGCGTAACAATACTAACTTCGGCAACCGTGAGTAAGAAGACAGCGGCTCTGTCACTGACACGACAGAATAGAGAAACCTCCCTGTCACTTCTCGTTGCTCATTATCAGCTCCTTCGGAAACGAACGTGCATGTCGTAGGCGGTAGCCGCTTTTTCCGTTCAACCCTTCCCACCGCGACTTCCAAGGCATGCTCTATTGGGCCTCAGTTTTTAATTAAACTCGCGAGCTATAATGAGCTCTCTTCTCCCCATCGAAACGCGTATAATATGTAAAACGTCCGATGCTGTTCCTGACGATTTTCTATGAACGTTCCCTTTCTTAAGGTAGCTCGATAGCATTTGCAAAACATATACGATTTTCGTACAAGTTGAACTAAACAATAGTTAAAGTTTCGAACTTTCATTTTCCGTAAAGAAAAAAAAGGAGGGTAGGCAACGCGTTACGTGTTACGCGGATAAGAGAGGGGAAAAAAGCGCGAATTTTTGTCGAGTAGCGCGGATAGAGCGAAGGTATTCCGCGCCAGCCAACCGGACGCGCGTCAGAAGGACTTCACTGCACCGGAAGCGACCGTTTCTTTGTCCGCCGTCGTTCCGTTTACCGCGTGTGTCCGCGGCACGGATTTTTGTCCAGGTTTTTTGCTGGCTGCGTTATCCTATCGCCATTAGTCGCGTTAACCGTGTTTATACAAAAGGAAGAGCCGCGGGAGAGAAACAAAGCCCGGAGGGGTTAATAGAGTAGAGCGTTCATCATCGACTGGGTACTCGGCTTCTATGCGATTGCCACCTTGTCTGTCGCCTCGATTCTCTTTGCTGGACGTGTTTCCGGTCCGGTGCCTGCGATCGTCTTTCCGTTCTCCTTGAATTTACCGTCACGTCTCCTCTCTATCCTCTCCGTCTGTAGCCTGCTGCATGTACGTCGGTGGCAAAAGGGAACATCGATCGAATTAACGTAATTACTTGTTCGTGCGAGATACGTGCGCGTCGCGGCAAAACGAGCGTCAAAGTCGATCGGCAGTCACGAAACGAAACTGTGGCTATTTTACAAAACGTTAATTGCTCGCGGTTTACATACAACGCGACACGCCGCGCGCGGAGAGTGGTCGCGACGGGGCGGCGTCGAGAGCCGAGGGGGAAGAGGGGGATAGAAAAATCAAGAGGTAAAATAATGGATTTTGAGGCGGGATGAAAAACGACGGTAATTTTTCTGGACACGTACGCCACCGTTCGGTTTTTCAGCGTGGCTTACGCGCAACTAATTACCCATATGCCACGTGTTATTATAAATAGCCAATCGTTACCGACACAGCCGCATCCGCGATTCGCCCATAATGGCGTGTTATCGGATAAATAAAACGGATAGCCACGGGAGGGTGCGCTCCGATTATGCATCGACGCCTCCCGTGAGCGTATGTACCTATCCTCTCTCTCTCTCTCTCTCTCTCTCTCTGCCTCTCGCCCTCTCGCTCGCGGCCACCCGTACTGTTTTCCCAACGAACGACCAGCTTTTATTTCTCGTCGACTTTAATCCGCACGCTGACGACAACGCCGATCACTTTTATTCGTTACGACACTCCCGATTCACTCGCTTTGAATTGAACCAACAACGAGGATACGCAGGGAAGACTGATCGAGAAAGAAACCGTGGATTCTCTTACGTTCCTCGGTTAATTTGAATAATCTCTGGCTGCTAAGCGAAATCCATACACAGATTTGACAAAACGCCTAATGCCTTTCCAGGGGTAGGACGACGACGACGACGACGACGCCCTGCTCCGCCGCGATATTCGAGCTAAACGCATTAGAAGGCTCATTTAAATACGACACAATGCGGAGCACGAGCCGTATCACTCGACGGTCGAAATAATTCTGTCCAAAAACGTGGTCGAAATCTTTGCCTTTCTTCTCTCGACGGTGTGGACGATCGGCAAATTATTCCATAGGATGACGAACGATATCCCGGCTCGGTTTCGCTCTCGGCAAACGTGAGAGTGGAAAAAGTTGTATTCGCGAGCGTTGCGGATCCGTTCTCTCGTTGCCAATACTTTTCCACGGTGTACGCGACGCAAGACAATCACGTTGACACCACGGTGATGGATGTCCCGGCCGTTCAAAATACCCCCCTCAGTTTTCCCGCCAATAAAGCCCATTGTAAATGCGAACTATTCGAAATATTAGAGCGGCCACGGCGATTACCGGCCGTTCAGTCATCGCTCCTGACGCACCGTAATCCTTTCCATCTTCCTCGCCGTCCTTTTTTTTTATCCTCGCTCAAGTTTCACCCGAACTCCCCATCGCGTCGGCTTTGAATCGTGCATTTGCATTTTTATCAATGTTACGTCGTTTCATGAATGATAATTTGCGACGCCGATTCAAGAGGTCGAATCCAAACAGGAATTTCTCTTCTTTTTAATAAAACTGTAATAAGCATTTCTTTTCTGACGTTCTACGTGTTCTCGCATATCGAATGCACAAAATCCGGAGTGATCAGAAAGACGATTCCTGTTTCCTCGGACAAGAGGTAAAAGTTTGCAAAATCGAATGTCGAAACATCTTGCTGACAGCATATCTATTATTACCCGGCGAAGGTTGTCCCTCTATCTGCCGCTGACAATCTAACGTGCCTCGTGCTCAATGAGCAGCGTAACAATACTAACTTCGGCAACCGTGAGTAAGAAGACAGCGGCTCTGTCACTGACACGACAGAATAGAGAAACCTCCCTGTCACTTCTCGTTGCTCATTATCAGCTCCTTCGGAAACGAACGTGCATGTCGTAGGCGGTAGCCGCTTTTTCCGTTCAACCCTTCCCACCGCGACTTCCAAGGCATGCTCTATTGGGCCTCAGTTTTTAATTAAACTCGCGAGCTATAATGAGCTCTCTTCTCCCCATCGAAACGCGTATAATATGTAAAACGTCCGATGCTGTTCCTGACGATTTTCTATGAACGTTCCCTTTCTTAAGGTAGCTCGATAGCATTTGCAAAACATATACGATTTTCGTACAAGTTGAACTAAACAATAGTTAAAGTTTCGAACTTTCATTTTCCGTAAAGAAAATATAGGGTCACCGTGAAAATTGTTTAAAAATGTACTGTTTTATAATATAACATTAAAATATATGAATGTGGAAATGATAATATACATTTAATAATGTAATTTTCATTTCATATTCTTATTTTAAAATAAGCCCATTGTAAGGTCCTCCTCCAAATAACGAGCTACCTTAAATCGTATTCTCGGATATATGGATTTGCACGAAAATTCGCAGTCTATAGATTGTAGAAACTGTCTTTGGTAGCCGCGTGAATAACTCATCGATTCTGTATTTGTAAAATTGTCCTTAGAATTGACGAAGGAAGGGGTAGTAGACACACGATCGGTCGCGTTCCTCCGGGGCTTTGGGCTTCGCGAACGCCGCAAAGCTTAAAGAGATAGGATTACTCGCGACTTGAAATTTATTTACACCGGCCTTAATCCCTATTATAGCCGCACGCGTAGCCCAAGGAAACGGCCGAGCAATTTCGGATTTGGACTGCCGAGAGATGATGGATCGCCGTTTCGTAGGGCCGCCGCTGATGATACCTCGCAGATGTAACCTCCGCACCCTTTTCGTACGAGACCACTTGCCGGTGATTATCGATTAAACGCGTGCACGTCGTCCTCGCTTCGTTGTTCCACACGAATTTCCTTCTCCGTTTCACTCGCTTTCCTTCTGTTGAGCTTGACAATTTTTTAACTTCTTTCGTTTCGAATCAAAGTGCAGCAGCGTAAGAACGACTAAATTCTGATTGATAAACGAGTGGAAAATTAATCTTGGCATTTGTATGAACCAACATTTTCGGGCTAAAACGATTTCGATTGGGTTCGTCGAGTTCGCGACAGATTATGCGAAAATTAGGTGTTCCGGCGATGGCTGCCAGCTGGATGCACGAGTATCGTCTCGCGCCGTGTAACGAGCAATCTCGATAGGATTAAAACGTTGTTTACCGGAACAGAAAGCCGGGAGTTTGGGTTTACTTGGCGGAGGCGCATCGTAAGGACCGCCTCGGCTTCCTGGCGAATGCATGCATGCGTTTACAAGAACGTGTTGTTGCACTCTCCAGGTTTAAGTTCTCTCGTTACGCGAGTTACTCGAGCCGGCGGCGGCGCGGGGTCTATCGATAAAAATTCAACGTCCATATAGCGGGCCACTCGAACGACGACTTCCGGAAATGTCGAACATATGTCGCCACTTGATAGATAATCCGATGCTTTTACATTAATCTAATCAGCGTCGCGGAACGAGAAATGTATTTAACAAATTTACTGTTCCCTCAAATCTATTTCAAACCGGGTTAAAAGCTACTTTTCTTTACATCTGTCCACCCAGGTACATGTGTCGCGTGTACAAAATCAAACGAACAGATCCTTTCGCAAACCGAACGGCGACGTGCTCGCGTGACCGAGGTATCGCGTAAGCAGGAGAGTAGGTGGGACGAACGCGTGAAAAAGATTGTGAGACGAGTAGCGAGGGAAGCTCGTTGCGATGTTGAAAGTCGGAGCTGCCCCGAGTTTATAAATAATAAATTCGCGCGAAAACGCGTGAGGAAGACTAGAAGAATCGAAGAAGAAACGAGCCGGGGCGGTGAGCAGAATGGGGTGCGAAGGACGAGGGTGGAGAACGAGAGAGGGACAGAGACAAGTGGTAATAAAGAGCAGGCAGTAAGAGCGACGAAGTGACGTCCTGTGTCGCGGAGTCATAAACTGGGGCCCGGGATCTCGGGCTTACACTCTTATTAAAACGTCGTCCTGCATATTGACGGTTATTGATCACCTTTCGCACACCTCGCTGCTTTTACGATACAAGCGTCGCCTTGAAAACCACGGATACGCCAAAAAGAAAAGGCGCTGTCGTTGAAACGCGTTCCATCGCGAATGATCCGTGGAAATAATTAAGGAGCTCTCTAGAAATTCTTCATAATAATTAAAATCGTGCTCTGATAGTACTTTGCGACATACGAGAATAATCGTTTCGCAACTGCTGACGAAATCGAAATGATAATATACACTGATAAGAACGATCAGTTTGAATGACGTCTGAAATAATTTGTCTCGTTTTGAAAATCATGCGAGTATTTTTAATCCTGTTGTACTGGCGATCGGGAAGTGGTTCTCGCGTCTACTACACGTTGGTAATATAGCGACCTTATATCAGGGAACTAGTGGTGTCGATGCTTGAGCATACATCGGTATTATTACAAACTCAGTGTCCGATCATTTATAAAAAGGATTGCAATTTTCAATGAATTAAAACTATAATTCTGTTTTCCCTGCTATCGTTCCCTAATCAGCTAATAAATATTCTAAATCTCTGGAAGATTCACGTTTCTTCTCACGTCTGGCGATACCTGCAGCCAGTATCGTAAGATTACAGGAATTTCTCATTAGTCCTGCTTGACCCAACTTGACTGGCACGGAACGGAGGTCACATGGGTGACGCGCGGTCATCTGGGCGCTCAAATTCAAAATTACGCCGCTCTCGACTCTCACTATGAGTGACACCTGAGACTCACTGTTTCTCGCTCGCACGGTGTTGTTTCATAAATCATGATTCATAAATTATCCTCGCGCTCCGCCGATTGGCTTCGTCGAATTCGAAAAGAGTGGCGCGGTCGCGGGGATAAGACTGCGACTTTTGGATACTTATGTAGCTCGGAACCGCGGCGGACTGGCCAGTCCGGGATTTCACTCCTTCGACAATCATGCAGCTCCCCTGGCTATTGTAAGTGTTCGAAAGACAAGTCGATTAATCGACTCGCGCCGTCCATCAAATCTTTTTAAATACTTCTAGTTTTATACGAGCTTTGAAGAGAACTTTCTTGCTGACACAGTAAACGATTAATGAAACGTATCAGATGACAAATTGCGTGTCAATCGGTATTCGATCCACTGTAACTCGTTCAACTGTCTTCCACGATTCCATACCATTTTCTCTTAATCGTATCATTGAAACAAGACTATAGCTAAACGTTTAAAAAAAGAATTACTACTCAACGAGATATACTAAATTAATAGAAACTAATTGGATCGCAAAATGATACTTGATGAATGATGAAAGATTTTTTTCCCTGTTAGATGTCATTTGACAATCGCTACGGCGATACCGACGACGATGCCCTCGTCGGCGTTCGCACGTGTCTGGAGGATAGTGAACACAATGAACGAAACGGAACAACTTGCGGAGCCGGAGGGCTACTCCGAGAATCCGAACGTTTGCCAGACGCTGCACTGCCATGAAATCGGTATCGCGTGACGCAACAATTTACATAAGTATAATTTTCTTGTAAATGAGCTGCATTATATAAGAACGCCGCACCTCTGGTATACAACGGTAAAATAATGAAAAGAGAAAATGAGAAATCGAATGAGATGTACACGTGACTCGTCACACAGGAGACGCGGACTAATTGCTGTTTTTCAGCCGCGTTTTTTTCTTGTTGTCGTCTCAATTATTTCCAGGAAATGTTTAATGCGCACGTAGACCGTCATTTAAATCTCATTTACAAACGAACGGAGTCGAATGTTAATTCTTATTTTGACAATTTCTGATTCAGCGAACAGGATCTTAAATAACAGAGACGTCGACGCGGATCCATGCGAAGATTTCTATCAATACGCGTGCGGCTCGTGGAGCGTACGTAATCCCATGCCCGAGAACGAAGTCGAATGGTCCGAGGACCAGTTAGTTATGGACAAGACTAACAGCCGTATCAAAGGCAAGCAGTCTCGATCTAATTCCGTATACAAGTAAAAAAAAAAGATATGTTGCTGCTCACGCATCGAATTCTCTTCCTAAAGAAATGCTCGAGGAAGAAGACAGCCACGATGATATTCTACCCGTTCGAATGGCTAGGAAACTTTATCGTACTTGCATGGACGAAGGTACAAAGATTGTACGAAGTCAGAATTAATTGAATAATAATCGTTCCTTCTTTATAAAACGTTCTGCCAGATGCAATTGAGAGGAGAGGTGTTCAACCGATTCAGGAGATCCTCGATCAACACGGGGGTTGGCCTATGGCTATGCCGGTGAACGAATGGGATCCCAACGAGACGTCCTGGCAGAAAATCGACAAGCACTACGTCACGCTGATAGGAAACAGTGCTTTCTACAATCTCGAATACGAAATCGACTTGAACAACACGAAGCGATACGTGTTAACGGTAAACGAGAGAAAAGGACAGCTTGAAATTTTCTTCGCGTTCGCGATACCAAAATTAAATGAATAAAATTTTAGCTAGATCAAGATACCGAGTATCCTTTAACGAGCAAAAGAGATTTGGCGAATCTCTTCTATAACGACGATGCGTACGCGCTCGGCATATTCCGCGTGGCTCAAGCTTTCGCGAGGGAGCAAGGGTACACTTTGAATCGTCGACAATTAGCCAGCGATATAGCGAATCTAGTGAACTTTGAAATTGAATTACTGCAAGTAAGCAAGTCTCTTCTCGAACAATTTTGCACGTCTAGGCGAACGGTAAAAAATTCTCTTCCCGCAGATCATCGAAACCGGCAAGGTAATACATACAGTCAGTGACAATTACGAAAGAATGACGGTTAAACAATTGCAAAAATGGTACAACAGTTCCGGAGTCGCGTCGCCTACGGCGAAGGTAAATTCCAAGAATTTTTTTCCAACAACAATCTGTCATCTCAGTCCCGGGCATAATTTATAATCGTTAAATGCAGAGAATGTACAGTGTTCACAAAAAGTGTGAGTTTGCTCAAAGATTCGCGGTCGATAACATGAATGTTTGCAGATAGATTTTCTGGACGTGATACAACACGCATTCAAGCTGGCAAACATTCGTATTAACTCGTCCGAGCCTGTTATAGTCTACAATCCGGAATTCCTTCATAAGCTCGCGAAACTACTTGGGGAAACTTCTCGACGCGTACTGGGTAATTTTGCTAATTACATAAACCGAGCGGCGGTACAGTTGTAATTTACAATGATGGCTGTTCAGAGACTTAGCATTGAACATTGCCAAGCTATTGTTTGAACACGTAGCCTTTAGCAAATCATCTTTCACGGTCTTCAACAGTGAATTACGTACAATGGAACATGGTGGACAAATATCTGATGTACACCACGCAGGAAATGAGGGACATCAAGTTCAATATATCCTACTCGACCTACAACGTGTCGAATTTCACCCCCCGGTAGTCTTCACTGATTTATTCGAATCTAATCCCGCTTACCATTTTTTTAAAGATCTATTGGCTATACAGTCAATCCCAAAAGTTTATATACTTTAAAAAAACGCATTTTCCATAATATAATCAGACGTCGGAAGAATAATGCTAATAATAAATAGCTACGTGCTAAAAAGTATAGAAGGAAATATCCAATTAAGTATTGAC
>NW_017151272.1:542942-546846 GCF_001652005.2 Ceratina calcarata | reverse complement strand
GTTGTTTATTATTAGCAATGTTCTTCCGACGTCTAATTTCTTTTTAAAAAATGTGTTTCTAGAGTGCATAAACTTCTGGAATTGACTGTATAGCCAATACATCCTTAAATAAAATATTTCTCGACTTATTTTCAGATGGCAAGTATGCGTGTATAATATGAAAATGAAAAACGCGATTTCTTATATGTTCGTTAAGAGATACATCACGGACCACGTTATACACGAGGTAAGAATTACTGCGTCGAATCTCGTAAGCGGACAGACACCGAAAACTTCAGTTTATTTTATTCGTTTCCGTTCAAGGCAACGAGGATGGTAAAAAGAATCAAGGACGAGTTGAGGCATCGCATAGAACAAGCTCACTGGCTACCGAGTTCCATGAAAATGACGCTCTTGCAAAAGATAAATAATCTAGAGGCACAAGTTGGATACCCGGAGTGGTATAAAAACGACCATGCTATTATTCAATACTACGACGGGGTACTGATCTGAAAATAATCGGAAAAAAAATTTACGAATCGAAAATTAATCCGTTCGAATTCCGCAGCTGCATATAGGCACCGACTACTTCCAGAATGTTTTAAATTGCGAGCAAAGCGAATTGATAAAAAGTCTGATAGAATTCAGGGACGTCGTTGTCCGAGATCAGTAAGTTTTTTCTTCAGATTGAATTACCTAAGAATTTAATGAATAACGTTGCATCATCTTCCAGATGGCTAGATTATCCTATAACGGTTAACGCGTTCTATGCTCAAACAGTCAATACGATACGTGAGTATCCTACTAATTATAGTTCGCTTGTAACGAGATCTTTATATTCTAACGTAATTTTTCAGTCATACCAGCAGCGGAACTACAAGACCCTTTCTTCTCACCGCATTTACCTGAGTAAGCGCTGTCGTGTATTTTACTTCATTTAATTATTACTTTTGTTTTTTGAATTCATTTCTCGGCACAGCGCTGTCAATTACGGGACCACCGGATTCGTGATCGGGCACGAGCTGTCTCACAGTTTTGACAACGAAGGTAAAATATTTATGGAAACACTATTCGAAACGCTCATCTACTACTGTGTGCGTTATCAATTTTGTTCAGGTATACAGTTTGATAAGAACGGTTATAAGATTTCCTGGCCTTCCCGATTCGCGTCGACCGAATACGAGGAACGATCGATGTGTTTCGTCGATCAATATGGGAATTATACGCTCGATATTAGGGACGACAAAGGAAAACATATTAGGGTAGGACTTGGATATAGCGTTAATAATAAAAATGGATAATGGGAAAATAAATACGATTGCTTACTGCTAGCTGGATGGGAACTTGACCGAGGATGAGAACATGGCAGACTCGATGGGTGTCCAGATTGCTTATTCAGCGTACAAAAAAGCGGCGAAACAAAAGCATCAGGCGAAACTACCGGGCCTGGAGTATATTTCCAATGACGAACTTTTCTTCTTATCGTTTGCAAATGTAAGTTAATTTTCTTCAAATGAATTCCACCAATATTGGCAGTCAACATAGCTGCACGTTTTTATAGGCATGTTAGTAGACGATTCCCCGTGTTAATTGTATCGACAAATATTCGCGTGTATTTTGTTCACTTAATTATCACAGCTTTATTTAATAGTCCTGGTGCTCATCAACGAGACCGGAATACGAGGCGGATGTAATCAACACTGACGAGCACAGCCCTGCCAAGTATCGAATCATCGGTTCTCTTTCTAACATGCCTTCGTTCGCCAAAACTTTCAAATGCTCACGGAGCAGCTCCATGAATCGGCGGCACAAGTGTACTTTGTGGAATTAGGCGTACGATACAAATGTAATTATTAACGTGTAGTGTAGTATCGAGTTATGTCGAGTACTTGTACTTTTTTTTTATCATTTCTATGCGTAAAGGGAACGTCGTTTTTAATTAACACGTATTGAAAATACTTCTTCTCGGCATCAATATTCATCAGGCTGGCTGATCATTTTCATTAACGTACTTTTGTATAATTGTATTGCACTGAAAAAATATACACTTGATTTAAAACGATGTATTATTTGTTGTTGGAAAGAGGAATCCTGTTACACTTACGTAATCCACAAAAAGTATTCTGCCTGGCCGGCGGCTGGCTGATCAGTCGAGCCGTATTAAAGGATGTATTGGCTATACAATCAATCCCAAAAGTTTATGTACTTCAGAAAAACGCATTTCCTATAGTTAAAAAGAAATCAGACGTCGGAAGAACAATGCTAATAATAAATAGCTACGTACTAAAAAGCATAGAAGGAAATATTCAATTAATTATTGACGCTGGCAAAAAGATTTCCATACAGAAATTTTAGGCACTGACATCCTCTACAAGAAAGATTCTATACATTTGTCTTCTAACACCAGTATTTAACGAGTTAAGTGCAGTTAATTGGCATTTTATTGGCAATGACGAAATTCGACCGTCGAATCCAGCAAACATTGGACAATAAATTTCGTTTTCCGTCAATGACTCCCGAACGGATGGTCGTAGGTGGACGCTTGTGGGCTCATTTTGTAGGGGACGATGAGATCTACAATCCCTGTATAACAGTTTCTCGCTAGCATCAATAGTTCACGAGTAATTTGCAAAAAACTGTTTTTCGTTTTTTGCAAATAACTCGTTAACCATTGACACTAGCGAATTCTTTTTGCACAGGAATTGTAGATCTCGTCGTCCCCTACAAAATGGTTCTAAATACGCCCCCCTACGTCCATCCGTTCGGGAGTTATTGAGGAAAAACGAAAAGTCTTTTTAAAAGTTCGCTATTTCGACGGGCGAATTCGCCTTCAGAATCTGCAATTCGCCCGTCGAAATAGCGAACTTTTAAAAAGACTTTTCGTTTTTCCTCAATAACTCCCGAACGGATGGACGTAGGGGGGCGTATTTAGAACCATTTTGTAGGGGACGACGAGATCTACAATTCCTGTGCAAAAAGAATTCGCTAGTGTCAATGGTTAACGAGTTATTTGCAAAAAACTGTTTTTCTGTTTTTTGCCAATAACTCCCAAACGGATGGACTTAGGGAGACGTTTATGGTTCCATTTTGTAGAGGACGACGTGATCTACAATCTCTATGTAACAGTTTCTCGCTAGCATCAGTAGTTTACGAGTAATTTGCAAAAAACTGTTTTTCGTTTTTTGCAAATAACTCGGTAACTATCGGCACTAGCGAATTCTTTTTGCACAGGAATTGTAGATCTCGTCGTCCCTTACAAAATGGTTCTAAATACGCCCCCCTACGTCCATCCGTTCGGGAGTTATTGAGGAAAAACGAAAAGTCTTTTTAAAAGTTCACAGATTCGACGGGCGAATTGCAGAATCTGAAGGCGAATTCGCCCGTCGAATCTGTGCGCTTTTAAAAAGACTTTTCGTTTTTCCTCAATAACTCCCGAACGGATGGACGTAGGGGGGCGTATTTAGAACCATTTTGTAAGGGACGACGAGATCTACAATTCCTGTGCAAAAAGAATTCGCTAGTGCCGATAGTTACCGAGTTATTTGCAAAAAACGAAAAACAGTTTTTTGCAAATTACTCGTAAACTACTGATGCTAGCGAGAAACTGTTACATAGAGATTGTAGATCACGTCGTCCTCTACAAAATGGAACCATAAACGTCTCCCTAAGTCCATCCGTTTGGGAGTTATTGGCAAAAAACAGAAAAACAGTTTTTTGCAAATAACTCGTTAACCATTGACACTAGCGAATTCTTTTTGCACAGGAATTGTAGATCTCGTCGTCCCTTACAAAATGGTTCTAAATACGCCCCCCTACGTCCATCCGTTCGGGAGTTATTGAGGAAAAACGAAAAGTCTTTTTAAAAGTTCGCTATTTCGACGGGCGAATTGCAGATTCTGAAGGCGAATTCGCCCGTCGAAATAGC
>NW_017151272.1:526440-540460 GCF_001652005.2 Ceratina calcarata | reverse complement strand
TTCCCTTTACATTCAATTTCAAAATAAAATTACATCAGTAACTATTTATCCAGACGTAGGTTAAAGTTGTTTTTATTTTGACGTGTCAAACAGTATCGATCACAATTCTATAAACGCTTGATCGAGCATTAAAAAGAGAAGACGTACACTTATTTACACTCGTTTTGAATTTTGTCACCCTAGGGGAAACTAACACATGCACGTAGCTGGCTCAATTTTGTTGTTACTAGCTGTACCTGTACCACAAACTTGTTTCTACTCTTAATATTCCACACTGATCCTAACTCGATAGTAATCGGGGATATAATTGCAATTTCAAATTACTCGCGATTATACTCTACGACCTGGAACATGTGATTCGAAAAAACGCATCGTCAGAGAGGAAATTCCTCTCTGGTCCACGGTTTAAGTGTTTCTACTTTTCGGCAGTAGACGGCACCACTCAAAATGTCAAATCCCAATACATGACAATTTCCTGTTGGGCCACATTTCCTCTTCTTTCTAAACATCCAAGATGGTAGGTAAACTCGGATCTGGGAATGTGTTCGATTCTATCCAAATTTTCACTCGTAATCTTACAGCAATGTAATTTTCAACTTTGAATTTTGATATACTGATTGTAATCGTAGAACCATGTTATAAATATTTAGCGGTTTTTAAATTCGTACTAAAATTCAATCTGAATAACCTTCGAGAGTGACAAGTTCCGCTGTTCTTACTGTTATTCGTACATTTTCAGGTGAATGTGCCGAAACAGAGACGTACTTTTTGCAAGAAATGCAAAGTACACAAACCTCACAAAGTGACACAGTACAAAAAGAGTAAAGAACGTCATGCATCACAAGGTAGGAGACGTTACGACCGTAAACAGCAAGGTTTCGGTGGACAAACGAAGCCTATTTTCAGAAAGAAGGTTCGTATCCGATTTTAAGCTAGTGTTATCAATACGTCCGTGCATTTATCTTAATACTTTATTCTTGTGTTCAGGCAAAGACGACTAAAAAGATTGTCTTGAGAATGGAATGTACAGAATGCAAATATAGGAAACAGATCCCTCTCAAGAGGTGCAAGCATTTCGAGTTGGGAGGTGACAAGAAAAGAAAGGTAAGTGTATCCTGTGCAACACCGTGAATTTTGTATATGTTTAATAACTAACAATACATTTTTCTTTTTCAGGGACAAATGATCCAGTTCTAAATTGAAGTTATCTATGTTAACTTTCTTTTTGTATTTAAAATGAAATGAAATAAACCTCTTGGAATCCATACAGCTGTTTATTTGCGTGTTTTATAACGTAAAAATATTTTATGCACTTAACATACGAATATAACTAAGTATCTATTCTCCTTTATTCTCACCATTATTCGTGGACTTCAAGTTAGAAACTACTTGCCGGGGGTCGCTGTTAATGTAAAAAATAATGATAGTATTAATGGCTTGATCTAAAGTACCGAATTAAGCGAAACGTAAAAGAGAAAATACACATTCTCATCTACGTTGCGTCTCCCCCCTTTAAACTTCATGATTAATACCGAGGTTAATATTTTATTCAAAGATTGACTCTTATTCGACTAGTTGCACTTACTCCAAAATAGAAGAATCCAATCCTTCTCGTTGCATCATTAATTTAACTGCTTCCTTCGGCACACCGAAGTGTACCTTCTTAAAATACTTTTCATAACGTGGATCTTTACACGCCGGTTGTTCTTCGATGTGCACGTCTTTGGGTTCATCTTGTTTCACATTATCAGGTTCATCTATTTTAGGTGCAGTGGTTTCTTCCTGCTTAATATCATTATTCTCTATAACACTCTTTGTACTTTCATCTTGCTCCAAGCCAGGTACAGAGGATATCTACGAAAAGATGTATGCTATTTCTTCGAATAAACTGATGATAAAAAAACGGTGGGTAAAACCAGAACTTCACATACCCAGGATTCTAAAATTTCTAACGAGGCCTCAATCCTCTGCAATTTATATTCAAATTCCATTAACCTCTCCTCGCATGATAGCGCAAATTTGTTCAAGAACGTAACAGTATGAACAATAAAATGATTAATAAAGGCAATCGTTCTCTTTTGATTGATTGGTGGTACCTGGCACAAAAGGCAGAGTTGATTATATTTTAGATACGTGTACAGATGATAGAAGATTAGGAAACGTAGGAACGAACGTCTGCACCTTCGTATAGTCGATAGTCGGCTCGATTATTGGGACTTTGTAATCATTCATCGTATTTTCTAAATGTTATTCCTTGTCGTCTAACTTTCTGAAACGTCAAAGAGTTTCGACGCATCGCTCCCGCGAATCATGCAAGTCTCGATCGAGAACGTATTCATTTACAAACGATAATCTCTCAGCTGCAGTTATCTTCTTTTGCGAAACACTTCGCTGCAGTTGTTAACATAAAAACGACGGGGTATTTAACACTTTTAACACGTTCCACAACAACAAATTTCTAAGGACGTGAAATCAGTCCCTGCAAAACCTTTGAGTATGTGGCGCACTGTAATTGATAATTTAGTACAATTGAGTACAATTTCAATATCTAATCGCATAGACGAAACCGAGACGATTAATTTTTTATCAACGTAGATTTTCCAGTTTCTCGACGATCTTACTTCAATTATTCGTTAGATCTCGGTATTTAAATAAATAAATTTTACTTTTGCTGCAAGTCGATAATGCAGGATATGCGCTGACAGTATGAACAAGAACTTTTTTAGTGGTCGTACAGGTTGGTTCCGTTGGTTTTGAGGACTGGATGTAACGCGGTAGAAAACGCGAGTGATTTGTTGTCAATAGGAATTAACTGTATGGATATTACGGGGAAAGTAAATATCCTTTGAAGAATGGAATCACCGCCTGATCTGGAAACAGTTTACCAGGCTGTATATTCTTTATATAATAATTCAAATCCTTCTGGGCCAGGAAAAACATCCCAATGGTTGGATGGATTACAAAAATCGGTAAGTTGATTGTTAGCGGGTTTTCCGCGATTTATCATCTATTCTCCATTTCTTCGTTAAAACTATACTTGTTGTCGATTTTCTGATCCAAATTAACGAACCAGTCATTGAAGAATCTAGATGTATTAGGAGCTGTGCTGCTAACCTTGTGTACAAGAATTTTACTCATTGTAATACGTTTGTTAATTCTCCTAGGTATTCGCATGGAAAATCGCTGATGAAATGCTGCAGCAAAAGCGAGATGTCGAATCTTGCTATTTTGCTGCGCAAACTATGCGTACAAAAATCCAACTATGCTTCCAAGAATTACCTGCAGAAGCTCACGTTTCCTTGAGAGATTCCTTAATGAATCACATATCACAGATCAGTGAACACACTAACTCAGCTATCGTTACCCAGGTTTGATACATCATTTCTCTCACAGCATTTATTATTATAGGAAGAGTCATACTTTAGTGATAATAACACTGTTCCAGTTGTGTCTAGCGCTAGCTGATTTAGCACTGCAAATGTCGTCTTGGCAAAAGCCAGTAGTGGATTTAATTAATAGATTTGGAGGATTGACCACCAGCTTATGGCCGTTGCTCGAAGTAATGACCGTGTTGCCAGAAGAAGTGAATTCAAGATCTCTTAGGTATGCAGCGATAAGAATTTGAACAGTTCTGTACGTCTGTTTATATCTTTAATTTATATATTGAATCCTTTAGACTAGGGGATAATCGCAGGCAACACATATTGCTCGAACTTAAAGCGAGTGGAGATACAGTGACAGAGTTCTTGGTGAGCATTTTTAGAAGAATTCATTCCTCAATGGTCACTATTAACTTTTGCTGTGTTTCCAGAAAATGTGTTTAAAGAACGGTGGTGATAACGTACAAATTCGTGTTACGATCCTTAGATGTTTTACAAGTTGGATTGCAGTGGCTGCCATACCACTCGTTCCCACAAGTGACGTTATTGTATATACTCTTCAGGTACGTTGTCTGAGTAACGAAGAAGGAATACTTCAAGTGAATACTTTCGTATACCGATTTGTATCATTGTTCAGATACTTGGAAATCATATGACTGGATCTCAATTACACGAAGCAGCAGCAGATTGTATATGTGTAATTTTACAAGTACTGGAGGAAGATAGCAATAAAAATCGGGATACTAATAGTGAATTTCATATACAGCTGCAACAGTTGCAGCTATTTCTTTTTACTAGCGTAATAAGCTTAGAACAACCGTATCATTTATCAGTTGCACACGAAGATATGGACAAGTAAATTTCACGTTCTAAATGACCGTATTCAAGTTGCGCTTGATATCTACTTTGTTATTTTACAAATTGTTTAGATCGATAAATTACTGTCGGATTTTTACGGAGCTAGCCGAGACATTCTTAGAAACTATGGTGAACGGATGTGCCGGAGGAAAGCAGCATTACGCGATTAAGATCCTCGACCTTGTCTTAGTATGCGTCGGCCACCACGATTACGAAGTAGCACTAATAACATTTAATCTGTGGTATCGTCTGTCAGAAATTCTCTACCATCAGAACAGCGATGATTTGAACGCAGTGTTCCGACCTCACATCGAAAGATTGATCGGAGCGTTGTGCACGCATTGTCAAATGGAGCCGGATCATGTTAGTAATCTTAGCGATGAAAAGTTCTGAATCACGAGTTTCGATCGAAATGAAATACATAAATGTTTTGTACAGCTGGGCTTGGTAGAGGAAGGATCCGGAGGAGAGGAATTCGCAGATTTCAGAAGTCGCGTCTCAGATCTGATCAAGGACGTAGTGTTCGTAGTCGGAAGTAGTCACTGTTTCCGACAAATGTTTGCATCTTTGACGGGCGGTCCAGGGCCACAGGGTCAACCTAATCATGTGCCCACATGGGATTCCACGGAAGCTGCTCTATTCGTGATGCAGGCAGTAGCGAAAAATATTTTACCGTACGTTCTCGATGTTAACGAGTACTTGTCTCGAGATCTCATCGTAATTCATCGTTTATATCTGATCACAGAAAAGAAAACGACGTAGTTCCAAAAGTAGTGGAGGCTATTTTGAATCTACCGGAAAATACTCATATAGCTGTTCGTCATACGAGCATTCTTTTGTTAGGAGAACTCTGCGAATGGATAGACAATCATCCTCAGTCCTTAGGTAAATTTCTGAACAACGATTATACCTGTGTAGGTGTGGGGAGTTTAAAAGCGATTGTTTGCAGAACCTATTTTAAACTTCCTTTTGACATGTTTGAGTCAAAAGGGACTGGGAAGTGCGGCTTGCGGTGCATTATTGAGTATATGTACTGCCTGCCCATCGCACATGGCTTCTCACTTTCCAGGACTGTTACAAATAGCACGTTCTCTCGATAGCTTCGCTATCAGTAACGATGCCGCTATCGGTTTACTCAAAGGTATATCAACAGATTTTATACAGTAATCGATTCAATTCGATGGGATATACAATTTACTGTTGTAAAACAGGTGTTGCAATAATTATGTCGAGTCTGCCGCGGGAAGAACTTACGCAGGCTATGAAGGAACTGTGCTGGTTCCAAGCGAGACCGTTGTGCGAAATAATGGAACACAGGATTCCCGTCGAAGGAGGAACGAAAACTGACCCTGTGATATGGCTAGATAGATTAGCCGCTATATTTAGGCATACAAATCCTCCGATGGAAGATCGCTTTGAACCTCATCCTTGTCAAAGTGCTATTACCGAAGTACGTTTCCTTCAGACACACGGTCCGTGTCTTTTCTATTAATAAATATCGTTTTATACAGATGTGGCCGATATTATCAAACGTGTGCACAACGTATCAACACGACGCAAAGCTGATGGAAAGATGCTGCCGCTGTTTAAGATTTGCTGTTCGTTGCGCTGGAAAACATTCCGCCCATCTTCTCGAGCCACTCGTGAAACAGGTATCTACGACGCGGAAACCGTTCGCCGCAGTGTCTCATTGTCTGTTTTGTTAATTTTCAGATCGTGCAATTATATGCTGCTCATCAACATAGCTGTTTTTTATATCTCGGTTCGATATTGGTTGACGAGTACGCCATAGACTCGGAGTGCGTTCCTGGTTTACTGAAAATGCTCGAGGCATTTATCGGACCTACTTTTAATATCCTCCAACAACCGGACGGACTGAAGAATCATCCCGACACAGTGGACGATCTTTTCAGATTATGTGCTAGGTATATTTTTGTCTCTAATAATAATACATAATTTGTTCTTCGTTCGTATAATTACAAGTCTTTTAATAACAGGTTCCTCCAAAGAGCACCGATCGCGTTTCTCTGCTCCGTCGTAATAGAAAGTATAATCGACTGTGCCCTGACGGCTTGCAGTTTAGATCATAGAGACGCGAACGTTTCCGTAATGAAATTCTTTTACGACCTCCTGCATTGCGGTCGTAACTACGAGGTAATTTAGTTAGCAATTACTTACACGATTTATTTGTCATGTAATTCTACTAATGTTTTTGCTTTTCACAAAAGAATCGGACGGACTACACAATACGACGGGAATTGGTGCATCGTATATTAAAAGAAAAAGGACAAACGTTGGTCACAAGGCTACTTCACGCATCCGTGTTCTCCTTATCGTCTTACATGTTATCTGACGTGGCGGATGTTTTCGTCGAACTTTCTTTAACCGACAGAGAAGTGAGCAACGACCATCGACTTTTCTTTATACGTGATATGTGATAATTATTTTTTAAATTGTAAATATCAATTGTTGTTCAGCTTTTATCCAAGTGGTTGGAAGAAGCTATTAAGACTATGCCGGCTAAGAACGCAGGTGGAACGCTGACGGCGCAGCCCGAACAACTGTTCGAGTTCCACAGCACAGTGACAAGGTATAGTTAAATATTATTCTTGATACCGCATTTGCTTCGACTACGGAGTATTTGAACGAGTTCGTTCGATTTACAGAGGGGAGACGGCGAAGTCCGTGAACCAGGCGTTACGCAATTTCGCGCGGCTGTATCGTTGATGCATTTCGACGGAAAAATTATCGGGGATCACTAACGTCAAAATTACGAGCAGCAAAGATCTTCCAAAGTCCTTCATACGATCGATACATTCGAAGGTGTCAAAGGTACAAGATTATTTCTGGAATGGTGAGTTTACGATGTATAAATGTACTGACAGAGGTTTTAAATATTTTCTACTTGTTTACTATCTACACATTCCTTCGCCAAAGTATGTAAAAAAACGATGATGGACACAATTTTCTTTTTGTGCATGAGCACGCTGTATCTAAGTAACTTGTTTTGAAAGTCGAACAGATAAACGTACCGAACATGGAAGTCTAAACACCGCTCACCTTTCAGTTATTTATGTTGTTCTTTAGTGTAGTTTTTATTGCATTTGTCTCGAGATCTTTAAACATACGTTAGCTGAGAGGAGGATTACCTATTTCATAGGTATGTATCTAGTCAATCTGAAGTAATACTATGCATACTTTGTAGATAGAGTGACAGGTAGTAAACATTTAAAAATCAAAGCGATTATATATTTTCCTGTTTCCCATATCTGACTTACACTGTTATCATTAAAATCGTTTGAGAACAAAACTGGATGCGCGCACCGTCGCGCGTTGGAATGTATCAAGTTTTACAATATCACATTACATCTTTTTAACGTTTTAACAGACCCATTGTATCAGTTACGAATTCTTTTTAGTCTTTTAAATTACTAATATGGAGATTAGAAACAATAAATCAAGTGTACAATTATTTAAGCGTAGACAAGCGCGGTGCATACGATACAAAATTAATGTGCGTATCATCGTCTTACATAGAAAACTTATTTAAGTTGCTACATTTTTCACATGTTATAACAATGCATTAATTTACTTCCACACATACACACTTGAATCATGTTTATGCGATATGTTATGTGATACAATTGGGAACGTGTTACCCGTTCTGATTCAATGAATATACATTTGAAAGTAACGTGTTCAATAATTCTAAATAATTAACTCGAAAATTTATGTCTCGAATCAACATATAATGGTACAAGAACGCACCGATACGAGAACGCGAAGCATCAAGTTATATACATACACTACAATTGCCCATTTTACACGACGGTTAAGCTGTACAAATAACTAACATAAGGTAATCATCTTCCTATAAATTGTTAATGTACAGATTAAATATTAATGAAGATAAGCACTGATATCGATAAGGAAACCGATTTTAATGTAAGATTGAAAGTGATTAAACTTTAAGAATATTTTAACGACTAGCTATTGTCCTTAGCGTTTACACCAGCATTTTACTTTACGGAGTAAATCTTAGCTGTTATAATAGAATATTTTTTATTTTCAAATACATGACCGCAATTAATACGACAATAAAGAGACAATTCTATTGTACCATTCCTGACAGAAACATAAATTCACGATAAACCTATGCACGTTGTAAATCATTCGAAATAACGTTCGTCCGTCCGTGGAACAACGCGTGGTGAAAGAATGTAGCGCCGGCATTCCACGTACGAGCTGATTCACGTTCATTTCGGTCAACAACTGTCAACGTTATTCAAATAATGACTTAGTAATCGTTGACGGATGATTCTGGCACTTGAGCCACGATTGCGAGTTCTATTCTGTACATTAACGAGCAACATCTACCTTAAAGCCTGCCGAGTACATCAGATAAAATTACGGAGAAATATTCATCGCAACTCTCAAAGGCCCTGGCTAGAATTTATTGAAATAATCCCCGTATTGTACTTTGGAAAAAGTTGACGATCATCGAGTGGGTGCTTGGTATCGGAAACAGGTATCCGATGGACTCGACGACGTTGGAAATGATTCAGGTTCCGATGCCACGTCTTCTCGAAGCATTGCTAGCGATCTCAGGGCCTGACTCACTGCGGCCGGTCGTGTTATGAGTCACACACAGTGGAACCTTATTGGTTTCCAACAAAGGAATGTCGTCGCAATGAGCTGGCTGCTCGGTATATTTCTCTCACCTGCCGTCGGGTCAATTTTCGACCTCTGAGACCGGAGAACCCCGTAATCGATGGCCGCAATAACGCGGCGTGAGACTTTATAAAAAGACGTACAGGGACTCGACGGATCGCTCGGTTCACCAGTGGAATAATCGCAGCGAGCTTTATTGCATCGCAGAAACGTCGTTTGCAACGCGTCGTATCATTGCGACCGGCGTGCAACCAGCACCCACATGTACCGTCTACCAATAGAAGGGCTTTAACTTGCCCAACCATTGACCGACGAACGTCTCGACATGTACACACCGAGGCGTATTGTCAACTAATATCATGTTCCATGTTACTGGTCTACCATTCACGACTTTTCACAACGTACGTACGTACGTACGTACATTGTGGCCAGTTTAACACGTCCGCTGTCGGCGGAGAACGAGAGATGCGCTATCACGTCTCGTTGTCTCGTTTTAATAAGTCCCGATGCCGACTTTCTATACTC
The DNA here is from genome assembly GCF_001652005.2 of Ceratina calcarata. NCBI lineage: Eukaryota > Metazoa > Arthropoda > Insecta > Hymenoptera > Apidae > Ceratina > Ceratina calcarata. Next base: position 531,026 of record NW_017151272.1, on the reverse strand, counting down.
AAGGGAACAACGGAAACGCGAGAGCCATGAGCGTGGGTCAACGCGAACAGGAGAACCTTTGTCAGAATTTCTTTTTTCTAGAATCGTTTCTCTGCGAAACATATTTCAGGAAACCCTAATTCCCTTCTGAGTCTAAACTCCTGAGTGGACCGTTATATTCTTTCCTTCCGATTCATCCCAGCGACAGCTTCCGTAACAATGGTTCGCCCTTCTTGGATTAGGACGTTCTACCTGCGCCCAGATCTCTTTGTGTCCCTCGATTTACGAGTGACCCACGGTCCTCTTTTACAGTTACTAAACAACGACGAGAACTTCCGATCGGCCCGGGCCATCTAGGATCGGTTTACCATCGACGTTATCCCGGCACGAAGGTTCCGACTAATATTTGAGGGAACAGAGTAAAATGCGATATTTTATTAACGGGGGTCGAGGCGAGGGTGAAAGGTGAGAGTTGGTTCACGAGCAATCGAACCTACGCTCCATCCGATAACAATGTTATCCAAATACGGTTGCTGGCGGTCGGTTGTACTAACATTTGCTCGTGCAAGATGCAGCACGTAACTATCGCTGAATTTCACCCTCTCTCATCGACGGCGACGGGGAACGCGGCGCGTTGCCGGGCAACCAGACAGTCAGACCGCTGTCTGCCGATCTGACAGGGGCGCGGAAGGCCGCGGCCAGATGCGAGGAGAGTAGACGCCGACGAGAGAGAGAAGAATTGAACACGAGAAACGAAGGGAGCGGGTGTAAGGCAGGTGTAGAGGGAGTAAGGTCGTTTGCTGGAGGGGTAACGCGACCATTTGACCGTAGGAGAACGAAAGCGTCGGAGAGAAAGCTCCGATGCTACGTAGGAAGAAAAGAATTCGAGGGTGGAAGAGAAGGACGAAGGCTGCGTCGGTAGAAAGATGGAACGAGGATCTGAGAAAAAAAGAAAATCCTCGGTTCTCGCGGAAGAGAGAGACAGAGAGAGAGAGAGAGAGGCCGACGGTGAGAAGGGTGTACGACGGGGAGAAAAAGTCGCTGCGTGGGAGGAAGAAGGAGGAAAGGGTGAGAGCGTGTGTATCGCTGTGTGTAGACCAGAGAGAAATTGCGAGCGAGCGGTGGTATTCGGTATAGTCTGGCGATAGTGGGGATCAGTGGCACCGATGGTGCATCACGGCACAGGGATAGAGGTAAAGCTGGTGGGAAACGTAGCGACGCGACGTCAGGGGCGGCTGGGCTAGACGGAGTCGAGGTCAGTTATCCGCCACGCCCGACGCCGACGCCGTCGTTCCGGCGCACCGCATTGCATTTTCGGCGCTACTGCTGCCGCTGCGTATCACTGCATTGCCAATGTTTTCCATTTTTTCTCTCTTTGTCCTCTTCCCTTCTTCCTGTGCTGCGTTTCGTTCTCCTCTAATCCGTTTCTCTCTCCGTCGTTCCGAGAATGAACTTCGCTACGATCTCTCTCTCTCTCTCTCTCTCTCTCTCTCTCTTTAACCTTCCCACTCTCTTTGTACGTTGCAGCAGGTTCGCTCTGCCTACTTGTCCATCGCTGACGTCTAAACTACCGCGCAACTCGTGTGGTCGTTGCCTCCGCCAACGACGACGACGGCCGCACCGAATTTGTGTCTCCGCAGTGAGAATTTTCATCCCAGGGAAATATTACCGTTCGTTCCCCGGTGGAAACCATGAATATTGCAAGCCACCGCGGTCAGGGATGAAAGAACGCCGGCTCGAGTCAGCCATTATACTCCGGTTCCTTTTAAATCTGTGTAAAATCGATGCGACGTTCCTCGGGTATAAAATTGCCAACACTAATTGCAAGACGGATCGGCATATTCTTTTCCCAATGGCACTGCTAGGAGTTTCGAACGACTCCTCCACGCTTTAACTGTCTCGCGGCTGTCTGGCCGAGTGGTTGGACTTTGTCAGGGTCGTTCTAAAGAACGAGCATCGCGACGATCGTTCCGAGCTCGAAAGAAGCGGCGTTAATAAGATAAGAACGTCGCTTTCCATCGTCTCGAGAATACGCGTTGCAGTTTCTCCTCGCAGACCAAACGAAACAGAAACGGTCCGAGTTCAGGAAATCGAATGCCCCTCGCTTCTAAACCTGACGAGCGATTCCGCTTCGCTTGACGTTTCTTCCTAATTAAAAAGCGTCGACGTCGCGCGTAGGTGGGAATGCGAAAGTTGGTTCTCGGAAGGTTCCACGCGAAAGGACGATCCGTAGGCGAGAAATAATAAAAACGATGCAGCGACGGGAAACACGGCCGATGAGGTTCGAACCGATTTCTTGTCGCCGCATTGTCCCGTTTCCTCGAACCGATCCGTTTTACGAACAGGACCCGAACGAAATCTCGTTTTGCTTGTGAAATTTTAGCAACGAGAAGGACACGTTCTGACAAAGCAACGGATGACTCGCAAAGAATTTTCTCTCATTTTTGTACAGAGTATAATTATAGACGCTGAAGGTCTCCAGGCGCGTTCGAATGAACGTGCGGCCCTCCCGAAGCTATCATCTTTTCGCGAACGTGATTTCGGATAAATTTCATTTCGCGTATATTTTCAGTATAATCAGCTGTCGCCGGTTCAGGGAGAATGCAAACGCCTGGGCCCGGGGCACAAAGTCGCGCAGGAAAAGAGAAAGAGAAAAAAAAAAAGAGCGAAGAACACCGCGGGAACGCAGCGACGTTTCACCGTGCGACGCGGTTCAAAGACGAGGCGACACGATGATCGCGCTCAAACGCGCGACAAATTAACTCCCGCAGTGACAGACAGAAAGGAAGGAAGGAAGGGAGATATACGTGCGCGCGTGTGCGTGCACTTGACTTTGAATTATCCGCTTAAACGGCGAAAAGAAAAACACGCACACGCCACCGATACTTTCCCTCGAGGCTCATTTTATTCGAGTGAAAGTTCTCGTGTCGTTTAATATCGCGGCATCGCGCGAATCCGTTCCGGTTCATCGACGCGAGATGATCGATCACTGAGATAAGCCTCGATTACGTTTCACCGACGATCCGCCGTTGTGTCATTTCATCCATTGGCTCGGAGATCCGATTATCAACTTTATCGTCATCGGAAGCGATCGACCACGGGGAATATTTCTGTTCAATGCTAATTAGACCGTCCGTCGTGTCTGGACGTCGGTGAACGATTCCGCGGTCCCTCGATTAATCGGGATAATCGACGTCCCACCTTAAGCGTAAGTTTCGTCGAGGACCGTTTAAAGGGCGTTCCTGGTAAAGGAAGGTCGAAGGCCGTTCGCCCAAAGTGCGGAGGAGCTCGGTGCGTTGATCGATGAACACAGATCTGCAGACAGCGGGCGTCCCCTTTCCCCGGCGTCGGGGCAACCACCGAGCCCTCGCCACGTCTCCCATCTGCCTTGGTACGTTATTGGCACCGGCTGATGGCCGATGCGAATTCGCGTCGTCGGAGAGGAGGAGGAGGAGGAGGAACCGAGATAAAGCACGGAGAGAACGAAGAACGATGGAGAAGCTGCGACGGAGATACGCACCCGTCGGCCAAAAGGAATCGCCCGTGATAAGGCAGCGCGATTCAGGAACCCGTTTCTAGGTAAGAATAGAAAGAGTAATTATGCCGTGTCGAATCTAACGAGAAAGTAATAGACGTCTCGCTTCTAAGTACGTCGAGACGTGCGTTCAAATCGCGCTTCTATATTTTCTATTGAACAACGTCGTTACGGCGGACATTAACGGGGCAATTATTGGAAGAAGCGGATACGTATAGCTGAGATCGATGAGAAACGAATGAGAACGGTGGCCGTATTGCGCGCCGCGATCTGGTCTACTGAGAGGTGGTCGGTTTCCATTACAAATAATTGGCTAATGTACAAATTTCAGCTTTGATTGGCACTGATCAATCAACGTGATTGGGCTCCGAGATCCTTTCGAACCTATTTACCGGCAAATCGACCTAGTAGTATACAAAGGAAGTAGAGAGGTCTACGTTTGATCAGCCATCGATGTAGAATTTCCATTTGCGGCCATTTATTGTTCCGGCCCGATCGGTTAATTACTATCGATCGTAAACGATTCTATTCGTTATTTCGAGCGTACCGCGTCCGGATGCGACTGTCTTTGCTCTGTGCCGCGCGATGGTCGATTTCATTAACGCAACGGTCACGTGAATCATCGGTGAACAAAGCATCGAGCGACGGACGTGTTTGCGAACTTTTACAAGCTGAATCGTCTTGTCTTTTCATTTCCAATTCCGTACACAACGACTTACTCATCGGATCTTATCAATTATCTTTGACCAGCGCCAGACTTTGGTCGATACGAGAACAAAACTCGTTTCGACGTACCCGAATGCACGCGAACACGGTGTTGCTCCCTGAAGAATCGTAGATGGAGATCATTCGGTATCTCCTTCGCGGCAGCTTCCATAGAACCAGATATAACGTTTTACTATTATTATTATTCTGATGTCTTATTTTATTTCTTGTTATTCTGTATTAATTACTATTATTGCTAATCCTGGCCTTAAGGATGTATTGGCTATACAATCAATCCCAAAAGTTTATGCACTTTAGAAACGCATTTTTTAAAAAGAAATCAGACATCGGAAGAACAATGCTAATA
>NW_017151272.1:463364-524133 GCF_001652005.2 Ceratina calcarata | reverse complement strand
AGTAATTAAGTAAAAATGAAATTTTTTGCCAAAAGTTCGCCGTTTCGACGCTGGGATGGTCGGATTTTGTCAACATCAATAAAATGCCAAATAATCATATGTAACTCGTTAAATATCGAAATTAGAAGGAAAACAAGTTTTATTTGAAGCATTTTTTAAAATTTTGAAGAAAAAATTTTTTCGTCAGCGTCAATACTTAATTAGATATTTCCTTCTATACTTTTAGCCTAGTGCCAAAAAATCTCACGACGTGCACATCACTGTCTGACCTCTAACGAGCGTGGAACGTTATCGAGCGCCGGAGGAGTCGTATGAATATATCAGCCCTCCGCGCAGTATTCATATATCATCATACGATATATACCCGTATAGAGTGGAGTAATTACTAAATGAGACCCGGCCCCGGAAGATAAGCTCCTTCTCCGAAAGACGACACAAGTGTTAAGGAGAAGTCCCGACGGTTGAATGTTTCACGCGGAACCGGATCGCCGATGCCGAAAGCCGGGTAACGGAGCGCGTTGCATGTAATGTTCCGCGCATTGTGCCAGATCAGTGCGATAATCATCGGCTCGGAGCAGATTGGCGAGCAGCAGGCAGAGTCCCGGCGAAACGCAGGCACGAAGCTGTTCGTTCGGCTCGTCGGGTGAAGGACCCAATCTCCTCTCTGTTCCTCTCCCCGCGCGTCCCTACCACGAGGAAAAACGATCTCTGTCCAACCTCGACGCTTTCCTCTCGATTCCCTTTCTTTCTTCCTCTTCGTCATACGCGCGTCCCTTTTCGCGATGCCTCTCTGTTCGTCCCCACCGCGGGCCTAGCCCCTTGTCACCTATCTGCCTCCGGTTCATCCTCGCCTTCTCCCCTCGTCACACCCCAGCCGTCTCTGCGATTCCACCGCCGCGGTCCACGCACGTCAAACAATACCACCTGGTTTCTCGAATCGCGACGTCCACCGGATCCAAATGACATTACACGCAGTGGACCAGACCTCGCTCGGCCTCTACGGCTCATTTTCTTCCGGCGAGGATTCGAAGATTCTTCACGGTCCTCGCGATTCTCCTCGCCTCGTCCCAGGCGAGGACAGTACCTTCGCCGTACTTTTAATAGCAACGAACCGAATAGTTCAGGAGTCGAGCAACTTTAGGGTGGAACGCGATCGAGAAACGACTTCCGTCCACCCCCGCAGCACCGCTACGTGCGACCTTTGCCCTTCCACGATCGCGTCCAAGATCGATCGATTCCCTTTTAAACTCTCTCGCAAAGCGGATTTCAGGCGGTACCCGTACCTTTGTAGTCGCACTCGAGATCTGTGAGTAGACAGCTGTAAACGCGCGTGGTTGTAAAGTTTTATTGCGAAATGAATTCAGTTGCACGGATAAATAGGGCTTGGAGCTCTCGGGTCGTCGCGTGCTGCATAACGAGACAAAAGAGTTTCTTTGTTCGCGGAGGACCGGAAAACGTAAACTAAAAAAGGAGAGGAACAAACGGCTCGTCAGCTCGATTGGCTCATTTATTAATTGATACTCAAATGAGAACGTTTCGATTCTCCCTGTCCGCGAGATTCTTTAAAGAGCCTCCTCCTCCTCCACCCCCTGCCACCCTTTCGCCACCGAAAGAAGTGTTCTTACGTTATTCTCCCGTCCATCGTTTACATTTCCATTTACCTTCGATCTCGGGCCACTTAAAAGGGAAAAAGAGAAACGCTGCCCGATAATTGGACGCACGATCTTTCTCCGTGGAAGGGGTGACGGTAATATCGAAGACCGAGCCACGGGGCGGAATTACTTTGCGAACGTTGCAATTTCTACGAGGCTGCGAAGGAGGCTGGCGCCGGCCGCTACCAATTGCACAAGATCGCGTAATAACACGAGCAAAGGTCTGCGTGCATATATACCCGGCGCACGTATACTGCAGTCTTCGGAACATCGGTGGCATTAATGCCGCGGCGAAACGAAGAGACCTCGAGTGTGCGCGTTTCGCTGCAACAATTCCATGATCGATAGTTTTGCCAACAAACCGAAACGTTCTCGGTTGCTCGCAAGAACAAGATCGGGACGGGTTCCCGTGGTTCCTCACGAACCAACGATTTTCACGTGTCTGCGCGATGGACGAGTTCGTCCGGTACGATCGGTTTAGTATTTACCGATGTCGTTTGAAAACTTCGCCTAGTCGTAGGACGCGTGATCTACAAGGACGACGTGCGACGGAGACTCGGAAACGTTGAGCCAGATCCTAAGGAGGGTTTGCGCGCATAAAAAGGATCGACCGTGGCGATTCCGACAGGAATTCCCGATGAGATGGGCGGAAAGTACAAAGGTTCGACGCGCTCCGCCGGCTCTCGGTGTACGGTCTCGGCTTCCGGTCGTGAATTCGGCTAGCTCCGATCGACCTCGTGCACGCTCGCCTAGAATCGGGCCTCCCGGTGGGGTCTGCTCGTGCTGCAGGATGGGTAATAGCGGCGCGCCGCCGAGACCGGCAGTTTTGCGCCCCCGTGCAACGGCCAATCGGCCAGTTCGTCGCTGGCCGTTCGTGAAAGAGGTCATTCCGTACGCCGTTTCCTCCCGGCTCCGTTCGCAGACTCCTCGAGCAGACAGACTCTCCGCAAAGGTCGCCGCACGCCGGTCGTTCGTCGCTCGTATTCCACATTCCATTTTCGCGCGTTACCGCGACGGTTTCGATTCTTTCGTCTCGTCGAGATCGAGCCACGGACGGTGAGACTTGGCCAACGTGTTTCATGCGATCGACGAATCGCCCGTATCTCGAGAGAATCTCCACGGGCTCAACTCACGGGAAACTCGTAAGTGCGTATCCGTACCATCCGCTGCCACGTATATATGTCGGCATGCCCGAGCGAATTGCCGAGCGTGTTTGGTGACGTGTTAAAACGCGGCCATTTCCACCGGCCACGAACGAGATAAAGAGCGTGTTGCGTGAGACACTGAGCGAGAGAGAAAGTATGCGTGAGAGAGAAACGTTCGGATGTACAAGTATTTGCCATGTATTAACTACGAATTTCGCAAGTTCATTGTCGGACGTGGCGCGGTTCCGAAAATACAGATTCACGGATTTCTCCGACGATCTTAGGTTCTCTGCCAGAACGCGGTTTCAAATTTTGCTTTCCTTTCCTCGTAACGGTCGAAGTAGCGCGAACGCTGAACGAAGACGGACGACGAGAACAAGAGAACGTCGGTCTTCGCACATTTCGGTTGTCAGCCGATCGTCAAACGGTGTAGCTCGAGAAACAATCCGAGTCGCGAGAATTTCGCTCGAAGGATCACAAAATGGAAGCGAATAACGATCGACTTCGACCGAGCGATAGTGGTTCAACGGTTACTTTCTTTTGGTGACGACGACGACGGAGAATTTGGGAGGAAGAGACACGAGGGAACGTCGCGTAATAAGTGGTGCGCCGCCGGTAAACCTCGTCCATGCCGCAGACCGGAAGAGGCGAACACGTGCACGTCGGCCAGGTAAATCGTACGTTGAATATCAGTTCTGAAATCGAGTCTACGATTCTCATGGGTCCTCGATATCGATCCCGTCGATGTTCTATCGTGAATGCGTCACGTAAATCGTTGATTACGAACCGGGTGGCTATTTAAGGAATCAGCTTTAACGATCGCACAAGACGGTCGTGATTTTCCGCGAAGAACTCGAATCTTTTCACGTTTTTATCCATCTTTACTCTTCGTGCACGTATACCGCGAATTGCCGTTTATTTTTAGGTTAAACGACTCTTAGGTTCCGGAACTGTGAGTTCGATCACACGCTTTGAACTCCCCCCGTAGAATTCCAGTAGAGTTTGAACCTTTGTTGAATCGATCCGTGTTAACATAAGCGGTTTCTTTTATGATATGCAACGCTTGAACTTGATATTGTCATGAAAAAGGGGACTGTCTAACCGCAATGCGTACAAAGAACTGTTCTGCTGCACGATTCGAACCGTTCAACGGTCGTTTCCTCTCAGGGGGAGTTCTATGGACGATGTGTGAATGATAATCGGATTTCGATGAAATTTAGCGTAGAGCTCCCGTTTCCCTTCGTCGAACGCTTTTTGACCATCGCAGTGTTCCTTGCTCCCAATGTACAGCACGAATACGGTACTGATTTTCATTTCGGCGTGAAACTAGAGTCCGACGTGGCGAAGATAAAAATACTTGATTGCGCGATATCTATACTCTGTTTAAAATTATTTTTATTTTATCCCGAGCTTTGCGCGTTTCGTTTTTGTGGCAGCATGCTTCGCTTTGTGCACGCCGCGCGCACCGAAATAGCCGTTAAAAGCAGTTAATCGTGGGAGGCGAATCCGATTCCCGGTAAACTAATTCGCTAAATGCACAAATGTTGGAACGCCGACGTTCGAGAACTCCCCGCAGCAGTAATCTATTAAAATTTATGTGTAAAGGGAAAATATGTTTGCTCGTCCCGAACGTTGACAATCTCGCTCTGCTACGCAATTCGTGGAATCCTTTCCGGCGAAGGCGAGGACGCATGCGCTTTTCGACTTTGTCTCTCGCTATTAAACATTTTTAGAACGCTAATTGAATCGTTACCATTAACAAATCACTTAATGATGTGACATGGTGCCGCCTTTCTGTATGTTCATCTAATTACGAGCATTCGTATCTATTTTTTTTCTGCAGTTATCTACTCCGATACGTCGGGCGTTCGCAGCGATTAAAAGAACGAGCGATAAATATGGGAAGAAAAAGAGGTAGCACTGATTCGATATAAGTAGACGTTACGGCACGTGTTACAAATAGTCCTATTAAGCTCCCTTTCGTCCAATGCGGACGTAATGAACTCGTTACAAGACGCTCGTACAGCTGCATTAATTTTCGCCCGACGACGTCGAGATCTATCACGGGATTTGACAAAGTTAAACGGTCGTGTACGTCAGACGTTCGTCGAAAAATGACGTCCTCAATCGGCCGCGTAATTCCGTGCATAAACGTTCTCGTAGAGATACATGCATAGAGCCACGCCGAGCGGCTCGCGGACGGCGTGCAAATATCGTTCGTCCCATCGGAAAGTCAATATTTTTACGATATTTATAGATGCGATTCGACGACTTTACTTATAAGGAACGTCCTTTGATCCGACGTTCCTCCCAATCGTGCCACTCGTTTGCGTCATTATCAAAGTGAAACTTTAAATAACTCCTCGAATCTTCCCATTTATCTGTATCGCATTCAGTGGAACTCGAAGCTCGATCAGCAGTAAAAAAAGACGCCGTTTCATCCGTACCGTGACCGCGGCGTATCGTGATTCGCCGTTTCAAGCGTCGTTACTAATTTCGGCTGTCACGATGCATCCTGCCGGTTTTAATGGAACATCGATTTTTGAAACGGTCGGCGAGTAGGCTCGTCGGAATAAAATGTAGCCGGCGCTGCGGAGAAGCGGAGGCCAGCAGCCGGCGCGAGTCGGTCATGTGGGCCGAGGAGAATTCGCCGCGCCGCCGGTTCGAAGGCGTGCGATCGGTACCGGGACTGCCTCGTGGTACACGTACACCACGATGCCGGTGCGTAGACGCCAGTGCGTGAGAGACTCCCTCTCTCGTCCGTCGATCGGTCCGTCTCTCACGGGCACTTGAAAAGGCCTCTCGTACATGTGCGCGCTGATGTCAACGCCTGGTGGGTCGCCGTGCCCGACGCTGGTTTTATTTAATCACGCTGCTCTGCCCGGCTGCCGGCAGGCCTGTTGCTAGGCACCCTTCTCCCTCCTACCTCGCTACACCTCCTTCCCTCGACCGCGGGGCCCTCCAATACGTGCCCCGCCCCTGTCTGCACGACCCCCCTTCCCCACCCGGCGACTGGTTCGTGTCTCGCACATTGCCATCTCTGTCCGTCTGTCCGTCTGTCTGCCCGCTGCCTGTCCATTCGTCCCCGTAAACGTATATCCATACGCGCGTTTCCTTTCTCCGTCCGGCACGATACAACCCGGCAAGCAACGCGCACACCGTTTCTCGCTTCGCCTCTCTTCCACGTTTCGTCCATTACCGGAGCCCGGTCCCGCGGTCATCGGGAGAATCTTCCATTTCGTGCGGCCAATCTATCTTTCTCTACGTTCCTCGCTACGACCCCCTTTGCGGACACGCGTGTCCGAGTGTGCGGCTCCCTTCTGACCGGTCTGCAGCTGCTTTCCACGTCTGCGGCCTGTCGATTCGTGGTTTCGGACGGCAGATCGCCGTCGGTCACGATTTTCCAATTGCCTTCGTACCGCGAATTCTCGTTAAGGACGAGTCGCTTTCTACTGAACGTCGCATTGGCCAATTTTTGGCACTCTGACGCGATTCCGTCTCGCACGACTCGTCGATTCTTCTCGTCTACGTCATTGCCACGACTCTGTTCTGCTGCGTTCCATTCGCGTCAGACGTCAGGAAGAGAATCGTTAAGTTTGAATGGGCGAAGTTTTAGAAAATCCGTAATGAAAACTGCGGGTTAACTCGAGGCCATCCCCGGCGCGTCGACGGTTATTCAAATAGACGTTGCGGGAGCCAATTGAGCGGCTACGGGTATCAGGCTCGTCCAGATGCGTAACTTTCCTAAGAATGCGGGACAACGATATACAACACGACCAGAATAAAACGCGTTTCTTTGTTCGGGTCACTTACTCTCTCTAATGCACTTAGATACATGCGTGTACGTACGTCGGTCACGCAGAGAAGCTGACCGTAACCGACACGATCAGGATGCACGTAGATGAAACGAGTTTCCAGTGGACATCTAATCGGAATGTCGTCGCGATACTCGGTCTGGGTTCCGTGGAATTCGTTGATTTCGCAGATCGGTCTTTCTCCCGCGGAATCCACGTATTCGTATGTGAAAAACCGTTTAGTAAAGAGGACCGACGTTTTTGTAACGCCGACGGGCACGATACGTCGCAAGAGAGAGAGAAAGAGTAAAAGAAAAATTTCGCGCCGGGAGATTAAGCGAAAACCTTCGAAAACAAGATAAGGGGCTTGTCGCGAATATTTTTTAGATAGGCGCGCGCGTAGAGACCGCGTCTGGACGAAACGAACGGAAACGGTATGCGAATCTCGATGAGGCGTCAGCCATTGGTGTTACGAGAAAAAAAGGAGCGTATCGCTTGGCAGAGGATACGGAGGCGAGGCAGAGGGAGTCGAGGAATAGCGAAGAAGAAGGGAGACGGCGAAATAGGTAACCGGAGAAAGAGAAAGAAAGAAAGAGAGAGAGAGAGAGAGAGAGAAAAAGGTTTCCTAGATCTTCTTTTTCTCGCAGCCGGTTTCGCGTAGACGTCCTTGAAATTCGTGAGATCGCAGAACGATCAGCTATGGGCGTCCGACGACTACTTTCGACTCGGTCCCACCGCTGTTCGTACTCTCGACGATACCGTCTTCCAGGGAAATAAAAAGAACGCTTGGTTTTCGTTACAATTGCATCGCACCGATGCGCGTAGAGCCCCCACTATCAAAATTCGTCTTCAGACTTGGAGGGGCCCCACCCGTGGCCGTACGTCGGGTCTTCTCTGTCGTTTGCTCTCTGCTCCCGGCTTTGGCCATCGTTGAACCGTTCCGACCGTCAAGGACAGTTCAGTGCCGGGTAAAGAGGGTCAGGCACGTAGACGAAAACTTTCAAGGGTAGACGAGAGACCCCTCGCTTCTCGCTGTCGCGTCGCGTAAATTCTCTGCCTGCGCTGTTGGGTCGTTTGTCTGCTCGCGTCGAGCGTGTGTTAGTGTGCCTACAGATTCGTGTGGACGCTCCTCCTTCGGGTGTTCAGTGTGCTCGTGCCTGGATTCGAAGCCGCAGTGAATTCTCGCTCCGTGTACGAAATCGACCGTCCTCCTCCTCCTTCGCCTTATTCTTCGTCCGCGTCGGCTGACTCATCGCCTCGAAATTAACCGATTTCGTACCGTCTCGTAATTAGAGACACGGTGAACGCCACGTCCGCCACCCTACTGTGCGACAGATCCAGCTGCAGTGTGTCAACGTTCAAAGAATCGTCTCGGCGGTCGTCGACTCCTCGAGCTCGTACGACTCCTTAAATCGTTCATCGTGCGACCGTTCAATTCCAAGTTCACGTTCCACGACGGAAGATCGAAACGGTTTTCGATCGACGTGGAACAACGAACGGACCGACCACAGAGAGCAGAGAGATCGGCTATTTTTAACGTTCCACCAGTCTCCTTATCTCTCTCTCTCTTTTTTTTGCACGTTTTGGAACACGTACTGCTATCCGTTGAAACGGCGTCGGCAGCAGACGATTCTTTTGCGAATCTTTTCAACAAAGTCGTCGGAAATGAATCTGATTTAAAAGAAATCCGCAATGACCAGATGACGCAGACGTTCCTCTCTGATAAGCCTCGCCGAAACGTGGAGTGGATAACGCGCGGACGTCTTATCGAAATCTTATCGAGATGACGAATCTGTTGGCTCTCTTCGGACAGCAAATACGTAAGTAGGTACGTGCCCAGACGGTTTCCATATCGATTCGGTATTGGGATTCCCCGATAAAGTTCGCTCCATTTCTCGCGTGAACTACTTTCCACGCCGCAGTTGTCTAAAAGCATGAAACCCGGCGTGGTCGACTTCCTGTTAATCTTGCCAACTTTCGAGCACGAATTCGGTATAACTGCGATAAACGAGTTCGCATTTAGCATCCACGGATGTTAATGATATTTATACTCTCTGATGGAACGTTCCTCGACGCGTTCGTGCGAGAAACATATCTGGATATCCCGATACGATTTTCACATTGCGCTCTTCGTCGGCGAGTCTCCTGCCGAAATCGTTTCGTAATACATTTATGCATGAGTCGAGGCAAATTGTGCTCGGATGCTAGGCAGTGGCGTACGTTAGCAGGAAGTCTGCGCTGCGGCGAGACCACGTAGCTCATACGCGTCCGTGTAGGACGAGGCTCGTGTCGCGTAACGACCGTTAAGAAACTTCCGCTGCGAGGTCCGGTGGATGAGTCAAGATTCCGCAGAAAAGGCCAGCTCACACTTGACGAATACGCGACTCGTGAAAGTCTTCGGCGAACAGAGGCGTATGCCGGTGACCCGTGACTCATTCGAACTTCGATTCGCTCGTCAGGGACCGATACTTCTTACGGTGGTCTGCCGTGAAAATTCGTTTCCTTTCGTTCGACAAGAGGCGGGTCGTAATCGAAGCTATCTTCTGCTTTCGGTATGAAATTCAGGTGGTGTCTCCTGGCCACGTGGGGCTAGACATTTTGTCCGAAAGGAGACGTAACGTAATTCCCATTCGTGTAGGCGATTCGTGTTTGAACGAAGTAGTAACGTGCTGTTGTAATACGAGATCGCAACAATGGGAAGCACGATTACCCGAGCTACTTCGGTTTCTGTCAACTTCCGTTGACACAAAAGAGGAAAAACGATCGTATCGATTACGGTCTCGGCTATTTCAATTCGTTTACGTCCCTCGCAACGAGCAACCTGTGGCCAGGCGGTGATTTCATTTTGCCCCGAGTTCCATCGGAGGATAAACCGAAACGTGTTCATCGAAGCTCAACAGGGACGAACGTCTCGAACGAGTTTCTGTACTTCGTCAGATATGATCGCACGACGTACGAATTCGAACAGTGATATCGAGATTCAGGAGCGTTCCGAGATCGTCGGTGGTACGTAACAATGTCCGAAGGAGTGGCAGGCGTTCCTGACGTCGACGGAGCCGGGACGGGAATCGGGGATCGCAGAAATGCCATTCAATCGGCTGACAATGGACTCGATTGCATTCCCTATCGACCAATCGAGGTATTCGACGACTGATGGTATTTTCACGTTTCAACGATTGATTGATTAACAATCGAACGCCCGTTTCCGCTCCCTTAGAAACGAGCAGCAACGAGTGAGAAACCTCGAGAGTAGCTTTCCTCGGCGAAAGAATTCGCGTGTTCGAAATCCGCGATCGCCGCAATTATCCGTATAATGTTTCGTGTCCGATCAGAGGGTCGATATCGAACTTGGAAATGATCCATCGGCGAACAACACCGCAATTTCTACCGACTCGGCTCTTTTTTCCGCCGAGTTCGCGCTTATCGGGGCACATCGTGACAACTTTATTACACACTCGGCACCGACGATTAGGCGAGGTCTGGATCAAACTATGGAATGCGTCACACGTAAGGCACGAGGCGGCGGTATTTGCATTCCGTACTGCGACGTCGAGTTGATCGGGAGTACCGGGAAACTTAGGAAAGGCTCCTCTGCCTGCGTTGGCACGCGAGAAAAGCGTGGGAAGCTTCTCGGAAATAAATCCCGTTTTTATTACTCTGTGCATACTTGTTGCTGTAATTTCACTCTTCTTGGAACGACTCTTTCTCTTATCGAATCGTAATTTGCCGTTTAAAATCCGTGTGGGTGAACAAATCTGTATTTCGTCAAAGGACGGGGTTCCACGCGGTGGATCAGTGGAATTCATCATTCAGAATCCAGTTACGTCGGACTGGAAAAATTGCGTGCATCTCCTGCTGCGTAGAAAGCGAGACGGGAACGGTTCGATTTGTCCTAATTGTCGTACGATCGTTTGACGGTGGAGTAAAAAAGTGTCGGATAAGACGATTAAGTGAAAGAAAGCGCGGAGAGCCGCATTGTGCGGAGGCAGGGTCGAACCGGCGCGGTGCGGCGGCTGCCTCGTTGGTCGCCGGCGTCTGCAACCTTGCCCTCTTACACCATCCCCCCTCGGGCGACTTTCATCCCCTCCAGGAGGCCCGCAATCCATTCGATCCTTTCCCCTTATCTCGATCCAACGCTGTGTCGCGGTTCTATTCCCTCCTACCCTCGCGTCTAGGTAGCTCCTTCGCTTTGATTCATCCAAGTCCTCGACTGCCCGTCGCCCCCGCCGATCGTCGACGTTTCCCGGCCTATTATCGTCGCTGGTCTCGTCGAAGAACGGAAAAGAGGGACCGAGACCGAGCGAGGGGGGGAGACTTTCCTTTACCTCCACCAACGAGAGCAGGAGTTTCAATGTCACGATGCGTCGGGCTACCGCGCACTACGGATATCACCGTTCATCCGATTTTCGCGTGATCCTCCGCTTCGGCCACGTTTCGCCACGATTGTCCGGTGCGATTGACCGTCGTCGTATTTCTCAAGGAGAGGCGCGGTGTGAAACGGAGTTCCGACGGTTCTCTCAGTGTCCGCTCGGTTGTTCATCGTGGATTTCAACTGTGCATAGACAGTTTGCTCGATTCAAAGGTGCTTCCGTCTCTCTGTGAATCAATTGATCGTTCTCGGGTATCGATGAACGGTGACTCGTGTGACAGGCGATGTCGTGTTACTAGGCGGTATCGTCGTTCACGTGACAAGTTCGATGAGCGATTCGGAGGAACGCAGACCCGGACGTACTTACTCAATAGCTGCGAGTGCGAAACGTTGTGCAACGGTTTAAGAAAAATTGGAATGTGACGAATGGAAACACGGATAAATAAAGCCCCGGTTCCCATCGCTACGCCTTTCCCCGCTTCCGAGTCTCGGTACACGTAATGGCAAGTACGTAACAGGTTTCCACGGTGTGTTAAACGAGTAACGAGCGTGGCAGTTCCTTTCGGGAATCGAACGTCAGATTTTAACGCTCGCGAGAACGATTCCGTTGATCGTTTGAGTGCAGATCTCTTTCGAGTCTCGGTAGGAATTCGAAAAGTGTATCGAAAGCAGTGAAACATTAGAAGGAGATATCTCGAGACGGCTTTCAGGTCACGTCGCGCGGAGGAAATTTTAGAGATCTCCAGGCTACCTGCCACGGTTGCACGCCGTCTGTCCGACGGAGTCCCCTTTTCTCCTATATAAATCCTACCGGCTGAAAGCCCCCGGGAGATCTTCCACTCATTGTCAATCTCCTACGGTGCCGTTCTCTACTCATAGAATTTATTATCGGTTTTCCGAATCGAGAGAAACCGGCCGTCTGAATACAAAGCCGTTTTCGACGAATACCCGCAACACAGTCTCGCAGGGTATATTTTCAGGTGCTGAGACAGGAAACGTGTCGTTCGCAACACGCGTTACTCGGGTACTTCGGGCTGTGTCGACGTCGAGTCAGTCAGGTACCTGAAGTAGCGCGCGCTGCGGCGAAACTGGATCACCGGCTTTTTTCACCGTTGAATTCCGGCTCGCGAGAGGCACGCAGGCGAGAGGAGGCGGAACGAGAAGAGGTCCGGCGGGAACGACTGTGGAGGCTGCATGTTAATTGTACTTCTTCAGGTGCTCTGGTGAACTCGATACCCGGCACCTGTTGGAGCGCAATTCATATGACTGTGCCCTGCTACCTTTTGTACGTCGCGAAAAGGGCAAACGTCTAGAAGGAACGATGGACTCCGGCGACGTTCGACGGACCGCGGTTCTTGTTCATTTAAGGTCTATCTACACTAACGTAACGTCACCGTCACCAATCTTTAGGACAGCGTATAAGGAAAAGCGAAAGAACCTTCGAAGCAGGTAGTGGACCCTAAACAGCAGGCAGTCCGCCTGCCAATTCTTTGTGAAACGTGGGCCTCTGAGCTCCGTGCTTTTACACGCTTTTTCCTATACCCTGTCTACGTTGCCGAATGTACGCCCTACGACCCACCGAGACCCTAAATGCCGGTGACGTTAGTGTAGATTGACCTTTTGAGAGATACCTCGTTTACAGGGAATAGAAACGATTGCGTGCGACGAGCCAGAACGTGCGTAAGTAACATGTGGTCTTGGCATTTTTTATAGGATCGTACCTGGCGCCTACGATTCCTGGAAAGTACTGACGGTTAAAATCCGAATGGTTCGCCATTGTTTCTATTTAAGGGCTGAGACGACGTTAAGCGGCGGCGCCCTGTTGTTGGAACTAGGCCGAAACGTAGTTAGCGGTGGACGAGTATCGTTTCGCTTTGGACGGGAGAGAACCCGTTGCCTCGTGATGTCGCCGACTAATGGGATAATGACGTTACGCGGGGTCGCGTGGCAGCGCACCGAGGAAGAAACGGGAATGGAGGTAGAACGAGAAAGAGGAATCGGAGTAACGCAATTATTCGCCTCTTTGCGCGGTCCCTGTAGAAGCCCCAGAGCGTCGAAAAGTGCCTATTTACGACGGCTTACCGTTGTTTTATTTCGGTCAGTAAACTTCTAGTCACGGAAACTGCAATGCGTACGCGACTACGGGAAACACCTCGGCCGATCGTAGGAAACGCGTTTTCCAAACATCGTTTTTAATAGATTCGGATAGTTTTGCGTAAGTTAATACTTGGACGGCACGTGTCGCTGCGACGTATGAAACGATTTGATGAAGTTGCAGTCTCAAGACAGTTCTACGATTTCAGCTAAAAGTTCCGTCGCTTCTAAACGAGAGTATACTATTAAATCGAATCTCGCGTTCGCCGCAAATTACTTAGAAATCTACTGTAACGTCTGATTCCGGTTTTAATGAAACGTTGTGATTCGCGCGGCGGTGTGAATGTTTTTGATTGCGAATGTGTCGCACGCGATGCGCAGCGGGCCGTCAGCTTGGTCAGTGAAAACGTTAAAGGAGAGATAAGGCAATTGACAAAACAGTCGGCAGCTAACGTGTGTGACCGGCGTCCGTGAAAGACGCGTCGACGCTCATAAAGGAAATTAAAGCGGCACAGTCAATAGACCGTGTAAAACCGTATCAACGCGCCTTAGAAAGACGCTCCGACGGATTACATAAAGACCTGCGCTTGTAAAAATGTTCGATGCGATATTTCTGGTTCATTCGAGTCGGTCTACGGACCATTTGTCATGATTTGTTAATAAACCAGTGATTATCATTCTAACGAATGTGTCTGGCTTTTACTTCACCCATTTCCTATCGGCGGTTTCGAGCGGAATGATTGCGTTAACGGGAAAGTCCGGTGTGAATCATCGAAGCAGCTCGTGGAAACTATGTCTGATTAGCCGCTGAATTAAATGTAATTCCGGTTTCCTTTGCCGCGTTTCGATCGATTGTTCACGGATGGCGATTCGGGCGAAGAAGAACGACAGAATTAATGTCTATGGTTAACGAGGCGTAAAATCGAATGGATCGGATTCGCGGAAACGCGTGTCGCGATTACTCGCGGGAAATCAGTTTCCGGAAATCGGGCAAAGCGTTCGACGGGTCGTTTGTTTTTCCGTAGCGACGGCGATAAAATAGGTGGAAAAATATTTGTACAATTATTTGGCTCGCGCGCAGACCAATCATCCTGCGCCACATTGTATATGTTCGTTTTCATCGATAAAAATTGTATTTCTCTATAAATAGCATTCTGCGATTTAAAATGTAGACTCGTGGAACATTGTAGATGTGGACTTGTGAAACATTGTCGAATTGATGAATCATCGAGGGGTAGGGTCGACGATAATCACACGTTGTATCGAACTTCGTTCAAAGGTTAAAATAATATAAATAAATTTTTTATTATACACATATGCGTAACATACACGCCTCCATTTCAATGTACAACACATATCCACGTTGTTCGTCTAACCCCGGAGAGATCAGGATATACAATCGGCGTAAAAATCACTAATTACGTTGCTCACTCCGTCCTTATTTACTTACATTCGTTCAATAAATTAACGTAGTAAATTTATATCACTATTGCGTAACGTATTGCAACCGTAGACCATCGCCGCCGCATGTACCTCCTCACTTTTCTAGAGCTTAGGATTTTACGTTTTTACGTTTTCTATTCGGGATCACCGGTAAAACTCTCTTTAAATCCGTGGCCGATATTCAGACTTTTTTTCCAAATTTTTCTCGACGGCCGAACATGGCGTGTCGGTTTTAAATTGATCCCGTTCAACCTTGACTCGATAGCTTTCAAGCTATTTTCACGTTCAATCGGGCCTTTCGAAATTTTCCGTTTTGCTCGGCGTGCACCGTTCGCCGGCTAGCGCGATCAATAAACGTATCTCTCACTCGTTCACGTGTTCTCGAAACAACGACTATACTATACGTACGTGCTCTAAGTACCGCGCGTTCCTAACGGAATTTCCAGAGGAAAGTTTTGTACTAAAATGGGAAAATTCATTCCGGCGAAGTTACTTCGTCGTCCTCGGACTTACCGGTCGTAGGATTTCCGGGGGTACAGTAACACCGTGAAAACAACGTTCGCTCGTTAACCTCGATGTCCCGCGGAGGTGTCCGAAGGCTGTCCGGGAACTTCTCGAAGGAGTTTTCACGAAATCGAGCAATAAAAAGTGTTTCCGACAAACGAAGGGAAGAGAGAGAGAGAGAGAGAGAAGAACGGCTAAAAGGAGAACGCGTAGGAGCTTGGAAGGTGGAAAAACCCAGGAGACGACCGAGAGGAACAAGTAGAAAGAGATGGAGCGCCGCCCTCGGTCGAGAACGTGAGGGACGAGGACAGACGAGGGGAAGGTCGACGGCGACGTCGGCGTCATTCCCGAGCTTCTGCTGCAGACCTTAGTTCGAGGCGGAGGGCGTCTTGGGAGGCTGGAAGGGGTTCCATTTCAGACACTCCGGATCGATCTCTTTGTAGACGGGTCCTCGTCTCTTCACCCTCTCCTTGTAGTCGTCGATCACGTCCTGAAATTATTTCAACGGTTCTCCACCTTTTCCCCTTTTTCCTCCCTGGACGCGATTCCGTTCGCTCGCTCTCTCAATCATTATTTCGCGAAATCGTTCCCGTTTACAATTTCTGCCACGTCTCGGCAAAGTTCAATTACACGCGGCACAATACACGATTGGTTCTCGCGCGGGATCCATAGTATAGATTTATGCGGCTATGAATTACTCAATCTCGTAAGAGCCGGTCGTTATAAATCAAGCGAAGCTTTTGATTCGAAATTAACGACTTACCTGTTTCTTGAGGATGATATGCTTGCCCTTCCAGTACTTCATCATGCCCAGGGCCTGCAGGGTGCTAACAATGTCGTACGAGTCGATGGCCATCTCCTTGCTGATATCTGTAAAAGAATACGGAAAAACGGGTATCGAACGAGCTCGAACGTCGCGTGGGTAACCGTTCTCCTTCTCTCCTCTCCGCAGTGGCCCGACGGGCTCTTAAAATAACGCGACTACCGTAAATCGGTCAAAAGCGTGCGAAGGCGTGTTGGCTCCGCCGAGCCCGATATTGCGTTACCTTTAATGGAGAGTTCCTTGCCCCCAAAGTTGCAGAGGTACTGCAGCAAAACGTCCTTCCAGTAGCTGCGATACGAGATCAAGCCCAGATCCGATAGCGGCTTCTCGGGCGAGCCAATCTTTTTCTCCACCCTCGTCAATAAATAACCTGGACAAAACCGACGTGTTTCGTTTGAAATACTCCAACATGTATTCTCAAATTCATTTTTCTCGATCACGCGAGGGAACTCGACGTGTCGATCGATCCGAAATTATTGACCCGTCGACGTGCGTAGGGACAATGGCACTCGCTAGTTCATTATTAAAATGAATTTGTCGTGTACGGTGGACAGAGACCCCCTCGCCTCGTTACCATTTAATATTCCGTAATACGCTCTCATTACTTAGGAACTGCATTACGCTCTTGTGCACGGACCACTAGACGGACTATGAAATTCCAATTCCGCGAGATACCGGTGGTAGCCGTCGAAGCCGCATAGGTACAGAGACCGTGCGCGCGCTCGGTTCACGTGCACACACATAATAGTGCGCTCGTATCCATCCTGAATCGACGCCGCCACCGCTATAAGCTATTTCTGGTGTCAGTGACCGACGAAGGATGAAATGCTGCGGCGGCAGTGCCGTATCGAAAATTATTTTCAACTTCGCGCCCGGTTCGCAGTCGATCGGTCGAACGCGAACACGTTTCGCACGGATCGCGAAGAATTTCGACGCGAGAAAAAGAATCGGTGAGGACTGCGCGCCGGCAGTGTCCGGTTGAACGTCCGTCACGCCTCGTTCGTCGGACGCATCCTGCGAAGATGGTATCAGAAAAAAAATCGGACTCGAACCTTCCTCTCGTTAATTAGAATTTAGAAGAACCGGATAAGGTTTCTCGCCCGAACTAATGAACTAATTAAATAAATTGCATCGGGGTCGGGCTAAACAGATTTCGCCGTTTATGGGTCATCCGTTATATCTGCGAGAAGAAGCGGACACGCGCGAGGCGTATTGATTCTGCATCGGCGTGCCGTTACTCTTAAAAAGACACGCGAGAGCATCGATCCGAGAATATTCCAGTTCACCCGGGAGGTTCTCGATACCGTTTAGCGCGCGGAACCACACCACGATAATTGCCCTCGACGGACAATGGAACGAGCTTTCCTTCTGACCGGCGAGAAGCGATTCGAAGAGAAAACCGCGATAAAACTATCTTCCCTCGTTTTTCCCTGCGATAACGACCCGTTCCGAGACGCGTGGATGTCGGTCTACGGAGCCGTAAAGTTCAACGACCAGCGGTGGCCAAGCGAAGTCCTCGCGGAAGCATCCTCGGTCCCGAAATAACCGCGGAATTCTCATTATCCGAATAATCGAGGTCGAGACGATAACGCTGTCCCGGGCTGCGTTCAAAGGTGAAAGAAAAAGGAACGAGGCAGAAGGGAGGGAACTTGGCCAGGTGTCGGGAGCACGATGGTTAAAAAGGGAGACGAGACGATTTTTGCTGAGAGTATAGCTCGCGAGAGAAGGGCCGACCGGTCGGTCGTCGGTCCTGTGCCGGGATTATTCCAGGACGTCCCGGAGGCTGAGGGGTTCAACGACCATCCTTTTCCTCCTTCTCTCGGACCGGCCCTCCGCGGCGAGGACGGTCTACCCTCTGTCTCACAGCCGCCGTCCTCCTCCCCCAATTCTTTTTCACCACCTCGTCGCGCCCTCCTGCTCCGTCCCGTACCGTTCCTCTTTTCCTCTAATTTTCCGCGTCTACTCGATTTTACTACTCTCTCTCTCTCTGTCTCTCTCTCTCTCTCTCTCTCTCACTCGTCCTCGCGGCGATGGCTTCGGGTAGTAGGTAGCGGCGCATTCATTACGCGTCCGTTCAGTTTGCAGACTTTCGGGATCGGCGATGGTGGATGCTCGCCGGGGAAGGAGAGGGCGGTTGGAAAATCGAGCAAGAGGAAAACGCTGCGCGGTGAGTAGAAGGACGAGAGAACAACGAGGGCCGAAGAGGAAGCGGTAGCTGGCGAGAGAGGGGGGCGCAGGGTGGACGGATCGACGTGACAGCAGCCCGGTCGGGGAGGCTTCGCGGACTCTCATCCCTCTCCTCCGGCTGCCTACGACGAGGAAAAGGGCGTCGCGGTAGCCCTGCCAATCCTCTACCCACGAGGCTCCCGTGGGGCGAGGTCACCGGAGGTCATACGATCACCAGCCCTACGCTGCTTCCAATCGAACCAGGTGGAAATCGCTCTAGGGCCCTACCCTATATACCACCTGTCTGTCTGTTTCTCTCTCTCTCTCTCTCCTTGTGTTTCCCCGTCGAACCCCGAAGGGTGTGTCCGACCGCGGCGATTCGTTAAAAGTCCGAGTGCCGGTCATCGGTGTATCATCGACCCCTCGATGACAGTATCGACGTTCACGTAACATACATTTCCCGGCCGAGTCGGGCGAGCACGTGGTCCACGCGCGACTCGACGTATAGTACGACCTTCTGAACAAGAGAATAAAGCCGACGCACATATGAATGAGGCGCTACTTAAAATCCGATACGAGCTCTCGTACGCGTGCGGTTCGACGGGTACCTACGAAAACGTTCGAGGAAACAAACCGACGGACGGCTCTCGAACGTGATCAGAGACGAGTCCAGAGTTTTCACGGAGTCTGGCCGTCGAGTTCTCGCTAGGAATTTCTCGACGGAACAAGATGCATCAGACACACCCCGCGTACGTGCCAGACGAATCCCTGTGCGTGTACGTCGGTGGACGCGTGTGTGAGCCGACCGAGAGAGAACGAGCGAGAGGGCGACCGTGGGGGTCGATCGATGCGGCGAGACGCCGGGCGTCGCACTTTCCGCTAACCGTTCCACTCCAACCTATGCCGTGCTCTCCACTATCCGTCACCACTACTACCACCGCGACGCTTCCCACCACCGTCACCGTCACCCGTCGCCGGTTTGGTACCGTTTTACCACCACCGGAGTCCAAGTAGCCGTCTACCACGGCGTCCCCTGCGGAAAACCCGGCAGGGCTAAACCTACCCCTGGCCCCGCCGCGGCCGACGCATAGTACGTCGACCCACAAGCCCGGCCACCCCGTTCCTCCCTCGCGCCGTCTGACGCGGCGCTACCCCTACGCGCGACCCATACTCCTCGCCGACTCGTCGGCATCAATGAAAATGACGTCACGGCAAAAAGCCCACGTTTAATTATCAACGGTACGCTCCGCGGCGCGGTGTACGCGGCCCAACGGGGATGACGAGAGCTCGGTTTTTCAACTCTACGCGCGACCCCCGAGTCACGTCGCACGCTTCGCTCGTTCCCTTCCGTTCTGTCACACCTTCCTACGAATCTGATGAACCGTTCTTGTATGAATAACGCAAGATCCCTGTATTCGTAATCGGCGGCGTTGGTAACGATAATTCGTGCTACGGCTGCTGCGGTCGTTTAACAACAGAAAACCGAGCTCTTTGACGGCGCGTGCCGGACCTTTCGATCGCAGGCGACCGCAAGAGAGACCGCGACACGAAAACACCGCGGTGGTACCTACTGTGTGAACCACGGTTCCTATTTCGGCTGTACTTTCGATTTCGTTCGGGTGTCGTCATCGTCCCATCTCGGTTCGCGTCAAGGCTGAACGCACGCTAAGTGGGCGCGAGAACGATTCGGAAAAA
Source organism: Ceratina calcarata (assembly GCF_001652005.2). NCBI lineage: Eukaryota > Metazoa > Arthropoda > Insecta > Hymenoptera > Apidae > Ceratina > Ceratina calcarata. The sequence goes on along the minus strand of NW_017151272.1, from coordinate 504,448 downwards.
TCTAGTGACGTTCAATGTGAAACGTCGTTACTCAGATACTCGCTCGCTGTAGTCAGGCTTGATTCAATCCAAGTGTTAGGAAAAATGTACTCACTGAAGTCGATCAGCAGTCGGCCGTACCCCTGGCGTTGGTAAGGAGGCAGCGTCAGGATGCAGGACACGTTGTAATTCAGGAAAGAATTCTTCTCCTGAAACATGACGCATCGGTGGTATCGAGCATCTGTCGGAAGAGTTTGTCTGGTTCGAACCGATTCTACGTTCGCGAAATGCGTTCGTCTTTGAGCGAAATATTAAAAAATGAATCGGCTGGCAGCACGGCGATTAAAGGAACAGGTTTGCTTCGCTCGTCTGGCGACGCGCGGGATCAAGCTACTTCGCAGCCTCCGACGGGGTACAAAAGGTTCAGACGCCTCGGCCGCGCTTACGTACGCGCTTAAGTATACGGAGTATGGAAAGCGGAATAATATTTTCGTTGGTAGCATTTCGCAGCTAGTTAGCATAGCCGGAGAAGCTCCGCCCAGGCGTCTGTGTACCAGACACAATGCATGTATTATAACGTCAACGTGACGAAAATGCGTCGCGACCTTCGTCACGAAACACGCGATCGACTGACGATATTTTCAATGCCGTGACGTATTCTTCGCAGAACCGAATTGTGTTTTATTAACAGTCCGAGCGCGGATTATCAATTCGTACATCGAAGGAGGAACAGGCTTTCTCTCTTTTTTAAAGATGTATTATTGGCTACACAGTCAATGCCAAAAATTTATGTACCTTAGAAAAACGAATTTCCTATAATTAAAAAGATATCAAACGTCGGAAGACCAATGATTTTTTATGAAAAATGTCAGTGAGTTTTCCAAACTTTTAACCCTAAAAAATAAAAAATTATGAATTTAAGATAAGTTGTAGGTACTAACGTCCTCTACAAGGAATATTCTATGAATTTTTCTTCTAACTTCGATATTTAACGAGTTACGTACGATTATTTGGCATTTTATTGATGTTGACAAAATTAGACCATCCCAGCGTCGAAACGGCGAACTTTTGGAAAAAACTTTCGTTTTTCCTCAATAACTCCTAAACCCTTGGAGATACGGGAAAATTGCATAGGACCTTTCTTGTAGAGGACAACGAGATCTACAATTTCCATGTAAAAATATTTCGCTAGCGTTAATAGTTAGCGAGTAATTGACGAAAAACGGAAAAACAGTTTTTTGCAAATTACTCGGAAACTATTAACGCTAGCGAAGAATTTTTATATGGAAATTGTAGATCTCGTCGTCCTCTACAAGAAAGGTCCTATGCAATTTTCCCGTATCTCCAATGGTTTAAAAGTTATTGGCAAAAAACGAAAATTTCGCAAAATCTGAAGGGGTACCCCTTGGAAAATTGTCGGAAAAATCGAAATTTTTTTTTTCCTCAAAATTTCGAAAAATGCTTCAAATGAAAGTTGTTTTTCTTCTAACTTCGATATTTAACGAGTTAACTATGATTAATTAACATTTTATAGGTCGTAAGAAAATCCGACCCTCCCACCGTCGAATCAGCCAACTTTTGGCAAAAAATTTCGTTTTTCTTGAATTACTCCTAAACCGTTAGACCTACGAGAAGATTGCATCAGACGTCTTTTGTAGCTGACGACGAGAGCTACAATTTCTATATAAAACTTTTTCGCTAGCATCGATAGTTCACGAGTTATTTGCAGAAAACGAAAAAACAGTCTATATCAGTATATATCTATATACATCCTTAAGCGACTCCGGTTCTTTTTTCGAATTCTCGAGCCGAACGAATTCGCTCTCGAGGGACCGGTCGACGGAACTGGTGAAAATATCCCGTTTTAAATATAGAGCCCCGTCGCCTCGCGAATGAACACGTCAATTTTTCGCGAAAGGTATTTTTAACGCGACAGTCGGTGGGCGTACACCTACGTGCTGACGGCGGTGCGGCGTGTAATCGCAGGCCAAAGGGTGATTAGATAAATTTCGCGTGAAATTACATCTATAATCCATGGGAGTGTATGCTCGACGAATTTTTCATAACACGAGGCTAAGATTCTTGCGCACGAACAAGCCGCTGCTGCCGGTTTTGCAGCCGCGACCCGGCGAGCAAATTTGTTCAGTAAATATCGCGATGGGTATGAAGAGCGCTCGAGGATCCACGCTTTCGAGTAAATTTCATTTCGAACCGAGTGGACGATGGAAAGGCGACAAAAAGGAGGAAGACGCGGTTCCAGTCGATCGACGGCGACGCTCGGTATCGCGCAATTACGATCATCGTTCGCCAGTGGATACGTTCTTTCTCCCAGGGTTGAAAATTAAACGCGAAGCGCAACGGTACAGAACTGATTTTGTGCATTTCGTCAAAAGCAATCCATCAATCTCGATGAAAACTGAAAATATCGACGCGGCTCGCAGACACCGAAAGTCCATTACTTAAGAAATTCGAAACTGGTTTTCGGTATTACGAAATTGTTGCTTGACCGATACACGCGTATGTGTTCCATAAATATGCTGAATTCCGTTTGGAGATTATGAAATTGGAAGCAGTCTGTTTAGCGCGATCTCGGTTGGGTTTAGGTGGAACCTTTCGAGGCCACTGCGCGTACAATCCGTCGTTAATCATTCTACGCTCCCCGGACCCATTTCGCCGGGCCCGCGAACGGTGCTGGGTATAACTCGAACACCCGGTATTTCCGGCCATGGCAGCCGCCGTGCTGTTGCTAACTGCCGAGTGGGGCAGCAACGGGCCGAAGGACACAAGGCTCGAGGAGACTCGCCTATGCTCGCCTATCCGCGTGTCAAAGGATGAACGAGGAGGATCGTCCGCGGGAAAGGTCGGAGGAAAAGAGAGGCGAGCGAAAGCTCGGAAAGCCGAGGAAAGGTTCGGGCCCTGCGATAAAACGAAGCACGGGACGAAGTTTGTAAAGGTGAACGCGGGGGACGCGAAAAGGAGAGAGAGAGGAAGTCGGCGAGAGGGAGAAGAGAAGAGGAGAGAATCTGGGCCCCGAGACGTCCTTGGGCCAGTAGTCCGTGCTCCACTCAGGGACGTCTCCATATCCCCACCGACTGCTCGCGCAAGAAAGCCACTCACACACTGCTTTTCCTCGCTTTTTCTCCCTCCGGGTTCCCTTTTTATTGCGACTCGACGAAATCGATTTGCTACGCCGGATTGCGAATCGCGTCGCGTCTTTGAGAAACGTGCCTCGAGGAAGGAGAAAATCGCGAGATCCCGTTTTCGAGAGGAGCAGCAGCAGGAACCCCGAAAACGCGACGACGCTACCCGAGGCCGCGAGAGCGCAGCTTGTCCGATAGATATACAGCGTTTCCGAGAATCGATACTCGGCATCTTCCCTCTGACTTCGTCTAGAAGCCACTACTACGGTAACGATTTCGCCCCGAGGTGAGCGCGGCGGCGACCATCGCGATTCTCTTCGACGAGCCATTTTCTCGTTCTCCGATATGATTCATTATTAAATGATTGCGCGCGGGAGATAACGATGATCACGGGTCGGCTGGCGCGACCGATAAGCCTCCCGCAGAACGCGATCGTTATCGATCCACGGAAAGGAATCCCTTGTCGAGCGTAAAAAGGTCTGCAGTATCATAAATTCTGATACCGAACATACTTTTCCCTCGTAAACAGGTCGAACAGAGTTAGCAGAGGCACGCGTAGGTGAACGAACGTCTACGTGGCGAGTAACGAGAGACTCGCGGCTAATAATCCTCTCTTTTCCTTTCTCCCGGCCGACTAGTGCGAGCAACGGGCAAGCTTTGCATCAGAAAACGGAATCGAGAGACATAGCACGCCCGTTCTTACGGATATGAAATCGACAGAGGAGAGGACAAGTCGAACGCGTAACAAATTTAACCAACAGTCACGGCTGTCTCCGTTTCGGTATGCACCGCGTGGTGATCGATGCCAGAGAGTCGCGACACGGTGTGAGAGTCGCCTAAAGGTTACACGGCTCCTCGCGACGGTCACTTCTATATTTAGATGCACCGAGTTTCCTCCTCCACTTTCTTTATACCGAACAAAGCGTTCCTGTTAACGTACGGGGTGTACGTTGAGTTTCGTGCCGGTCGGTGATATCGGTAGATTCACTGGCCACGTATTCCTCTAATGGACCAGAAGACGTTCGAATCGCAGCCCGGAAGGAAGTCCCGAACCGGCCACCGAGCGAAACGTCCGAGTGGTCTCCCAACCTCGTGTACAATCAGATTTATCGCGTTCGTTTAAGACAAAGGAAACGAACGAGCGACAATGGAGGAAGTAAATTCCTCGGTCGGACGCGCCTAGAGAGAACATTGTAAATTTATCAGTGGCAGCTACTCCGCGGAGCAGAGGTTCCGACGGTCTCGTGGATTATCTCTGACACGTTCCCGTCCCATGAGACTCGGAGGAAAAATACTCCCGGCTTCCCGATATTGTCAGCCGGGCGAAAAACTCTGCGGACTTATTAATTATCCTCTTGGACCGAGACCAAGGCGTATTGGCTCGTTCGCTCGCTGGAAGCTCCTCGCAGATTTCCTGCCCGCGCAATTGGCCAAGGATCTCGACCCGATACGCGTTCCAAGGATTTTAGAAAGAAAACACGTAGAATCGTACTGATGTGAAAACGTTAGGTCGTTCGAACGAACGCGGAGACTCGGCAGAGCTCGTTTCGTGGCCGTTCGAAGATCGTAAAACGAATACGTCGCCGATGGGGAATTTCGAAGTCGCCGTTTCCACGGCTTGAACAATGGGCTTTTGTATAATCATACCGTATTGTGGAAAGGAAAGCTCCGGGATCGATGTCTGATCAATACTGCGACAATGCCTATTAATTCTGGGGACGCGTCGAACGTTGCTGGTGTGCGTATGCGTGTTTTAATCCTGTTTGCGATGGAACGCGTGGGCACGGTTCCCGGGGTATGACACGTGTACAGTTGGAAACGACTGGAACACGGGTTTTCCCAGAAACGAGATTCCCGTCGTTAGAGCGGCGCCTACCGATCTCTCCGCGAGGCGATCCCATTTTCCTCGCCGAAACCGCGTATGGTCACGCCGCAGACTTCGCGTCTTTGGGGGCGGAGGTCAAGGTCTGATACGAAGACCGCGAACAACGTCCGAAAGATCGCGGTGTAGAGTCTGACGCCTGAACGGGCAGGAAGTTCGACCACGTGGATTCTTCGCCGACGAGCGAAAGAAACGGGAGAGGAGACGGAAGGTGGTACGTGCGAGAAACTAGAAACCGCGACGGAGTACGCTCGCGGCTCTCCGTCACGAGACGCGACGTCGATAACCGAGAGGAACGGGCCGCGGCGGAGAAGCCTGAGAGAAGCAAGACTCGTGGCGACGAGCAGGATAAGGAGCAGGAGAGAGGGACGAAGTCGCGGCTAGAGCCTCTACCCTACCCCAACTTCCTAGGGACGATGTGTGTTCGGCGGGATTTGGTCGTGTGAACAGGACTGTCTGGCATCGATCGACCCCCGGATGGAGTGAGGTTTTGCAGAAGGGAGGAGAGACCGAGGGATGGTTCGACCGAGGCGGACGAGAGACGGAGGGTCGGGTGAGCCTACCCCAACCTCTTCTCCGAGAGGCCGCCCGCGTATCGTATCGACGACCTCTACTACTATTCGTCCTCGTACTCCCATGTTACCCTACGTCATCCCTTTCCTTTTCTGCTCTGGCTCTCGTGCAGTCCCTTTCGCGCGCCGTCACCTCCGCCCCTTCCGAGAGAGCCGGTTCCCTTTTCCGCCTCGTACCACGTCTGCGGGATATTTTTAAGGAAAATCGACCGACCCTCTGACTGCGTTTCTTCCACCGGCTTCGCTCTTTGTCTCCTCCGCAGCACCCGTTCCCGTTCCCCCCCCCGGCGATCCTTCGACCGGATTTTCCATTTCTTCTCGGCCTTGTTTAAAAAATAAATTCATCCGCAACATCAATCTCTCGACTTTAGTTCTTCTTCCCAAGAGCAATCCCTTCCTACGAAACGTTCGTTCTCCCGTCATTTATGATTCTCTTACGTTCTCTCTCACCCCCTTTCCAGCCCGTTTCACGGCCAATTCGGTTTATGATTTTCTTTGACAGGCTCGATGATAAATAAATTTATCTACGAAATCAAATTTCTTCTCACTCAAAGAGATCCTCCGGCGTTTATATCTCGTACCGAGTTACCCCTCTCCGTGCGGTCCTCTCCTTCTTTATACACTATTCAGACATAAACGCTTCGGATCTCGGCTATTACAGATCATACACGAGCGAGCGTTCGCATCGTACATATTTATGATATAAAAGTTCGCGTAATCCCTCGATGACGTTTCAAAGCCGAAATATCCCGTGTCTCGATGCGTGTGTTCAGAGAACGGCGATGTACCTTCGCCTCTTTACGAAACGGAAGGGCCACTCAGACGAGAAACAAAACGCAGAAATTTTCAGAACAAGATCCAAGCTCCGTTTTAAATTCCACGCTGATCCTCTTCTCCGACGATTCATACGATCTCTCCTTTCTTTTCCCTCCTCCGATCCTCGTTTCGCAATCCTCTCTCATCGCTTTCATTCGTCTTGGTGCACACGCCTTTGCCGGATCCTCTTCTCTTTCAGAGATATAAACGTTGTCAGATCCTGTCTATTTATTGCGTTGCAAACATCAGGTCCGTCATCCTCCTTGGCCCAGCGCGAACACACCCCCCCGTTCTCGGTCTCTCTTTTCCCGAGGACGGAGATACTTGCCTCTTAATCCTTTTCTCCGCATCCTCTCCTCCGCGTTTCCCTTTTTACCTTTTATCTCCGTTCTCCGCGCTCTTCGTTTCCAGAAGGGTACAATGCGCGTTCCATTTCTGTATGCATTATTCAGGGTATACACAGTGGAACAGTTCGCGAGGGGCTAACTGGCGCAGCACCGGAAGCTAGGCAAACGAGTCCTCGGGATACACCGATTCTCCTATCCGTCTTCGCGAAGCTCGGAGAGGAGCTTACACAGAAATTATCGTCGTCGTCGTCGTCGTCGTCGTCGTCGTCGTCGTCGTCGTCGTCGTGTACCGACGGGAACGTTTTCAGGGATCGATTCGGTGTCTACTCGTCGAACTCGATAAGGGCGGCGTGATTGGAATACGTGGCGTCGCGGTCCGCAGATTTATTCCGGCTCTCGAGATGCCTACTCTAGGCGTTTCGCCTCCGTCGAAAGACACTCTTTCATCCGTATCATGGAAGAGCGCGAGGGGCGGCATTGTGGCGTGTAGGTGCCGGTGTTCGACATGCGTGTCGTGTTCCCCGGTCGTCACGTTTTTTTCTTTCTCGTCTTCCTTCACGCGGGATTCTGTCTGGAATACCTACGTAAGAGGATATGCCGTCGTCTCGTTTGCCAGGCATACGCTCGAACCCACGTAATATTCTCTCGTTGCACCCGAGACGAGACGTATTGGAAGCAGATACGTCTTCATCGACGCGTTAATTGCCGGAGGTTTCTTTTTGAAACGTATCGAGTTTCACACCGCCTTAACGCCTATAACATCGTATAAGTCTCTTTACTCTAGGCACTTCACGTGTCCTTACTCTCCCCCCGTTTACGTACAGTCAGAGGACGAAGAACGATAGACGGAGGGAACGGTTAAATAGTTTTCCCTTCTGTGGAAGATCGTTAACAGAGTTTCAGGTATTGACAGAGGAACGGGGGTGGGGCCACTCGATTACACGGACCGTTTATAATCCGATACGCGGAGAATGATCGGTCGGAATCGAGCACGAAGGCTATCGAAAATCTCGTTTTACTAGAACAGCTTTTGGTCGGATCCTCAGAAGGTCGCAAGGATTTCAGGAGCAGGACAGGCCCCAGTATCTCGGACCCGATGGCCCCGAAAACCGGTTCCGTCTGGATTTCACGTGACACGCGTTTCTCCTTTTTCGGGGATCCAAAGGAACAGGCCTCTCGCGAATGCATAAACTGTATTGCATTACGATTACGGGCACCATTATCGTTCGTGTCGTAAACAGCAATTATAACCGCCCCACGGAGACGTATTTAATCCGACTTGCTGCGGTCCATAAATACTCGACGATATTCCAAGCAATAGAAGAGGACACGACGTTCCGTGTTAAATTTTACAATTGCCAGGAGCTGGTCACGTTCTCCGACTAACAGTTTTTTCGAAATTCTTTCCACTGGTCGCATCGACCGGAAGCTGTGAATGTTCACGAGTCGACCCGACCCTCTTTTAATTTCTGCACGACTGCGTTCAGGATTGATAAAAATTCAACGTCACACGCAGGGCGCGAGCGTGTTAACGCACCGAAAGAAGGAGCGGACGGTTAATAACGAAATTTATAAATTCACGGGTGGACGCCGTCACTGCGCTCGTTTCGCTCCCCTCGAAAGAGCTTCCAGCGCGTCTCTCGCCGCGTGCACATCGCCGACGAAACGTGGGGGCGAATCATTCAAGGTCACGGCTGGTATCGCCCAAGGTCTAGATCGACCCGAGTCAGTCGAGTCGATGAGCCGGGGTCGACGCCCGGATTACTCAAGGTCAACGGCCATCTAGCTCGGGTCAATGGCCTTCAGTCTCAAGGCCAACGTCCGGAGGATACGCGCAAGGGCGAGATACGATTCCCTCCCCTTCGGCTTCGTTACCAACAGAATCGAGGAGAGGTTCGATAATTACAACAGGGTAATTAGCAGAGCAGCGAATTGGGCGTGCCGAATCCTGAAGGCTTTCGGGCGAGCGTTGACGCGAAGAAAAAGGTGGAACGCGAACGGATGACAAAGGAGTCGAACGAAGGGGAAGATCACGGCGGCCGAGGTGACGCGACGGAAAAGTTCGGGAAGAAGTCGGAAGGCGCGGAGGTTCCAGACGTCGGGAAGAAACGCGGCAAGATCGCGAGAGAAGAAACGGTGCCGCGGCGTGAGAAGAGAGAAGCGCGAGGCCTAGAAAGACGTAAGAGAGAAGCGGCGGTGGCGGCGGCGGTGGCAGTGGTAGGAGGCGTCGGAGAAGGAGGAGGAAATAATAACGACCCCGACGTCGCAGTGCCGCAGAAAGGTTGACGACCCGATGCCAGGCGACGCCCTCTTTCCCCTTGCCGTTCCGCCATCCCTTCTCCGGCGTCCTCTGCAACCACCATCCCTCTTGCGCCAGCCACCACCGCCGTCGGCGTCCCCCACTTCTAAATCGACCACCCTCTAAACCACCCGCCCGGTACTGCACACCGTAAGCGCATAGCGTACGTACGCCAGCGTCAACCGCACCCCCGTCCCGTCATCCCTCTCCGGCTACGTCGGCCGCCAACACTATCACACCCTACGGCCGTCTGGCCAGGGTCGGGGTCATTGAACGTCTATAAAGATTTTGACTCCGCGTTACCGCTGCCGCTGCTGTGCCGCCGCTGCGGATGCAGGAAGCGGCGAGCCGCGGACTAGGTACGCCCTTCTGTAAGGTGTGTGTAACGCAATCTGTTGCCTGGTAAGGACACACTCCAGGTTTTGTCGTAACCCGAGCGGAACGATCGATACGGGAATCATCGCGCCATCGGTGTTCCCGTGATAGGCGGGGGGTCAACGATTTCGGGGTGACGAATTGGGTTCCCGGAATTTCAAGAATCCAGGCGAACGAACCGATTTTTCAGGTGGAATTCGAGTTCGTCTGAGACCTGGCAGAGAGAGAGAGAGAGGAAGAAACATCCTGTCGTATTTCGCATTTCCTCGAGAGAGCGAGAGGATCAGATTATTTTCAGCATGAACAACGAGATCCTCGGAGGGAAGGAGAAAAGGAACAGCGAACGTTTGCTCGGGGCTGTCGGAAATTTTCGTCGCCCTCCTTCGGTTTTTGCGAAGGGGTGGCTGCCGCGTCTTCCCAGGGTCAGAGGTCGTTGAACGTCGGTAAAGATTTCGACTCTGGCGATGCTGTTCCAGAGTAAATAGGCGTGCGTAGCGTTTCGCGCTCTCTTTCCCACCGACGTTCCGACCCGAGCGCACGGACCGGGAACGCTCGGGCGACGAGGGGTCATAGGTACGAGACACCCTCTCTGCGATACACCACCCTCGTTCGAGTAATCCACGCAACGCGGATGCCATTACGGGCCTAGTAAACCACAAAATAGAAACGAAAGTCGTACCTCCCCCTTCGAATATGAATTCCCGCTATCTTTTTATCCGCTTTCGACTTAAAAACCTACATTTGCATTATCGAATCATTCTTCCGTCCTCAAAAATTCGCCGTCATAATTAGACGGAACCAGAGGATGACGCGGTGTGTCACACATTTTAGAGTATCAGTGACGATGAAAAAAATATATATAGTTAGAAAGACGAGACGTAGCGTCACTTTTTAACAGGCTAAACGATTTTAATATTAACCGCGAGGGTCGTACGGTAGAGACGCCTATCACGTAAACGTGGTCCCCGTTTACGCAAGTGCTAACAGACACAACTACGCGAGACACGATCGTTCACGCACAGTCGCGCACGTACAAGCACGTGCTTCGCATTAATATCGCCGTTTGCGAGTTGTCGCAACGAGACACCCGCCAATAAGAAACGGCTAAAGGACCTTTAATTTTACGCCTCGCTTGATTTTATTTCTTAACGACATATCAAATGAAACCGGCAAACGTCTGCATGCCCACCAGCTTCTTCTTCTTGTTCTTCTTCTTCTCCTTCGCTGATTTTATATTCGAATTTATTTTCCACTGTGCTCGCGAAATTCGCACGGGAAAATGATATCTCGACCGATAAACGATTTGTGAACGTGTTTGCAGGGGATATCTCATAATTCGCATTATAATTTAATACGCATTGCGCCAGACCGTTCAATTATCGAATTCGCGATGATACTACGTATTTGTTTACCGCTAACGTTCGCGTTAAAAATATATGCATTTGATAACGAGCTGCTGTCGTTTAAACATGTATAATGAGAGACTCACCTTGCTGAAGTATCCGACGGTATGGCAGCCCTCGGAGTCGCCGATCGTCATCACGTAGAAGAGGAACGGCTCCACGTCGTAGTACAGCGTCTTGTGGTCCAAGAAGAACTTGGCCAGTAAGCAGAGATTCTGACAGTACTGCTTGTAGCGTTTCCCGTCCACTTCCCAAACTCCGATCTTGTCCTTCCTGTACACCTCGTGTCCGGGCGGATGTCTCCACAGACACTTCTCTCGGTGCCTCCTCAGAACTTGCCGACTCTTCGCGTACCGCAAACAGTACTCGCACAGATAAAGTTTCGGAGCGCGACTGAACTCCTCCGGATAAGGACTTTGATACCAGACTTCCATTTCCCATTTACCCATTTCGATCACTCGCGTACCGCCAGCGTTTCTTCCTTCGCCGTCGTAGTCCAATTCTTTCAATTCCTTTTCCTGTGACAAAGGAGACGATCAAAAACACCTGCGAACGCCTGGTGGTACGTGAAGTAGGACGTATGCTTACGATCTTTTCGCTGGCGATCGCCTGTGCCTCCATGAACAGCCTCAAATCGTATTCCGGCGTGAGATTCGTTAATCTCGGTTGCCGGTCCTTCTCGTTCCCTTGAAGCTCGCTACTGCTGTCGCTTTCGTTTCCATCACCAGCACCGCCTTTCCATTTGCTTCTCATTTCTCTCACTTTCAGCTGATGATTGCGTTGTTCGGTCGTTTGATGGACGCCTTTCGGGGACTTCTTCGCCAGGCATGCTATCGCTTTTTTCCGTTCTTCTTCGCGCTTTTTTCTCTCTTTATAAAATTCACTGGCAATACAGGAACAAAGATGTACATAGACATATTTCTTTGATACGTTCGCAAGTTACGTCGTAGGAGTCAACTTACACACAGGCTTGCGGCGTGGTGTTGTGATACACGGGACAAGCCTCGAGAGTGAAATGCGAATCGAGCTTTCCGGACAGATGTCCCCGAGAATCGCACGTCGGCGCCAAAGGACATTCTCGTTCCTTGGTCACCCGCGTGCGAGCGTAATTGCCTTGTCCCGATCTTCCGGTGACGGTGGCAGTGTTCGACGTACCACTGGTGGTCGGAGGTACCCTGCTGGTTCCCGGCGGCGCGTGTCTGGCGGCGGTGCTGGGCCCGGCACGTTTAACCGGCGATTTGCTGGTACTCCTCTTGCTCTCAGCTACTCTCGATAAATCACACCGGATCAGCGGAATTTGCAGGATACGTTTACACGCTACCGTTTCCGTACCTGAGAACCATACTGCCGCCGTAAGCAAAAAGACTGTATCTGCATCTTAGGACACCTTGGACATGCTTTTTTGTATACGAAAACGTTTGTCCCATCGACCAGCGGATTCCTACGGCCCATATATATTATATATGTCCAATCCATATCCATCCAGAACAGCAAATACTGCTTTTTTGTGTTAAGGAGGCAGCATAGGGCCCTAAATCCACCGCCTGTAGAAAATTTTCTACCCGCCTCGTATCAAGATAACACACATGCCAAAAACTTTCGACCTCAAACTCGAATAAACTGATCGACATTTACTACGTAAGAACGGTGGTGGTTGTTACGTTAGCCTAATATACATTAAGACCGACGATGCAGTGGAACGTCAACAGGATGAGTGTACGAGAACGAAAACATACCAAAACGAAGTCACTCCAAAACAATGAACACGCAAAAAAAACTTTCAACGGACTTACAAACAGTATTACGTCAGACGTAAGATCAACTTAAGTGGGAATCGAGGACATCCGAGGACTATGGGAGGGATTTAACGTTAGTGCATTCGATAATACTCTAATATCGCACCTGTATCGGATTCCGAGTCGCTGGCCGCCTTCGCTTGAAACTGAAGCAATTTGCTGCCTTTCCTCGTTTGCAGCTTTCGTTTACCTTTAGTCGTTGTTTTCGCCTTTCCCCCTTCCCCGGGCTCGTCCATTTCCTTTTCGCTAGCTGACGCGTCGGCCTCATCTTCGCTCTTTACCGTACCTGAATTCGGATCGACGTTGAATATAAATTTCTTTCTTAATTTACGAAAAACAAGTTATCTTACTCACTTTGTCGTTTCGTACACTTCTGTGGTTTCACGGGAGCGACTGTTGCAGACGGTCGTTTTGGTGGAGCAGTCGCACCAGCAGTTATGGTCGAACTGGGCTGAACGTCCTTTTTCTTTATCTGAGGCTGTGGGCTCGCAGCGCTCTCCGAGGAGTCTGAATCGGTGCTGCTGTCCGTGGAACCCGAAGAAGCCGATCCCGCTGAACAACTCTTTGAACTTGAACTGTCCGACTTCTGTGACTGGGCAGACTTTGCCAATAAAGCTAATGGAGAAAAGATCGACTTAGCAAAAGTCATCTAAATACAAGAATCATACCTCCGATACATACCAGATCTACTTGGTGCGACAGCTTTCTGTTTCACATCGCTTGGTTTTGGCTTTGCTTGCTGGGTCTTCGCATATTTTATAGAACTGCTTGTAGGCTTCACTGTATTAACTTTTGCCGGGACACCACTGTCACTTTCGCTACTATTTTCAGGACTAAATATACTTTTCTTTTTTAACTTCTTCTGTACAGGTTCCGAAGTTGTTTTTGCAGATTTATCAGGCCCTTTCCCATTAGCACTTGCAGAAGCTAGTGGAAAGAAGAATGAGTTATGAAAAAGAAAGAGCATGATCTTACACACAAGTAGTGTTAAATTAGTATGTACTTACTAGAAGGTTTATTTGGTTTATTGGCAACTGGCTTAGGATTTGGGGTATTCTTCTGTTGTCCAGCTGCTGCTATAGCTTTCGTAGGTGATCTCTGTTGTTTAACAACAGGAGCTACAGTAGCAGTTGCCTTAGGTTTAGCTGGTGGTTTTCTTTTTGGCGCTGCTTTTACTTTACTTGGCAATTCCTCAGATTCCGAAGAACACGCCATAGATCTGCCTTTCGGCGGTGCTTTGTTTTTATTCTCCGCAGGTGGAACGTTGCTAGTATCCGTCTTGGATTTTCCATGTCTGTTTTGAGGGAAAGCTGTCTTCTTCTTTATCCTCTCGTTATCTGACACTTTCTGACTATTGGCCGAGCTGCTAGAGTTTTCCGAATCGGACGAACTCGACTCGCTGCCCGAGCTCGACGAACTACTGGACGAAGAATCAGAACTACTTGTCGAAGTGGATTCCGAGCTGGTAGTCTATCATTCAACAGCAACGATAAAAATATTAAGTCAAGCACACGAATAATACAAACTCTGAAGCGAGAGTACGTACCTTTCGTTTCGGAGTCATTTCTACGATGCTATCTCACGAATGAGCAACAAACAACGTTTAACAACATTTCTGCAACGACGCTTACACTCTTCCCGAACATATATACAAGAATTGTTGACGATAAAGTCGATTTTAAACAGACAAACCGTTCATTCCTCAATTATAGACACTACACAACAAACGACAAGAAAACACACTGGTGATAGGCGAAAGCTTCCCGTGGAAGCCGTCATCTTGAATTCGCGGCATTGTTCAAATTTCAAATAGCCTATCGAACGGAATGAAGTACGAAAAGATATTTGAAACTGATTAATTCGAAAAACAAATGATTCTACGAGGAAAATAATTGCGAAACAACTCTGGAAATACTGCCTTTATCTCTAGTAGAGAACAAACGCAATGTATGTGAGAAATGTCCAACAAGTAGTTAAGGATCACTGTTGTCGCGCTGCTGTGACAGTTGAGTTTCACGATTCCCTAACGCGTGGCGCTGTGGACGAGATTATCGGCCGAACGAAGCTAAAGGTGTCACCACCATTCAATTCGAGTGATTGTTTATCTTTATGCAGCAACAGTTGGTTTTTAAATGTTCTACTGATTGTTGCATCGTACTGTGATCGTTTAATAATTATAATCTTGAAACATGTACGGGAGAAAAGCTGCTAAACTTATAACAGAATTAGATTTAGGCTCTGACATACAACCGTTCAATGTAGGTTTTCTAAGTTGCATTCAGTTAAAAATGATAGTAGAACAAATTAAAAAGATCGTTTCATTCTTAGGAGCACTTAGTTAAACAAGTTTTGGCTGAAATGCATTTTCTCTACGATGCAAATATGACTGATAGGTTTGTGAATATGATCGTGCTAAACTTATTCATTTCAATGAAGAAAAAGAATTCATGATTGACAGACTTCTTTCAGCAATGCTGCTAGGAACGATAATAACATGGCTTTATTGCCTTCGGTGCAACTAAGACACATAGCACTGACGAGAAATAAAAGATGTGTCCTAACATACATTTATAACAGAATGAGGAAAATAAGGGAATTACGGTGGGAGCTAGGTAGCATCTTGCCATCAGAAATAAATTCCAATCTCTTGAATGCTGAAGTTCAATGGTTTCAGTCGTACAATAGATCTTTGGCCACGTATATGAGATCTCTGGGAGATGATCAAGGATTTAATCTAACAACGAATATCTTGCCTCCAAAAACTCTTTATGTGGAGGTAAGCACATTGTAGAGCCAAATCTGTTTCCAACGATGATCCAAATCTGTTTTTAAAGATACTGAGACGCAATGATCCTGTTGCAGGTGAAGTGTGTAGCAGACTTTGGAAAGTTGGAATTGGAAGATGGGGAAGTTATCTTGCTGAAGCAAAACACGTATCACTTATTACCTAGAGCCGTGTGCGAACCTCTCATAAGACAGGGTATACTTGAACACAATAGTACATAACATGTACTTCTCAATTTTGTAATCAACAACGTTCGCTTGAAAAATATACGAATTATATTTGTAGGATATCTAAACCGGAACCCTAATTCCCAGTACCCGAAAAAAGAACGAAGCGATTATTCATCCTGTCGTAAAATTCGATAACCCGCATGTTCACGTATGCTTTCATCAGGAATTTCCCGTCCCGAACTCAAATTCCTTGATCGTGTCAGCGCGTAGCCGTTCAAACAGTCAAAGACGCGTCCGCGTGCGCTACAGTATGTATGCCGCGTGTGAACAATTTTGTTTGCCTTTGTTATACAAGATTTACTTTGCGTTCGATATACACAATCTATAGATTAATATTGATTTATAATTTTTCTTTTTGATCGAGACGACGCAAACAGCTAACTTCGATCATTTCTACCTGACGCCGACGAGTAGCATGCTATTCGTTTATCGAACTCCGAGAACGTTCACGAGCAAAGGGTGAGTGATCATTTAAAAAAGTGATATCTACTCTTTTTCATGCGTTTCTCGTATCCATAGGTAATTTAGTTATCTTACACGTTTAGTTACGTCGGAACTACCGCGACAGAAATAAATGCAAAACGATCCAATACTTTCGCCACATTCTCGTTGCTGCTTTGAGTCATCGTACTTTCCCAGATCTTTTAGATTTAAAATATCATCGATATGCCTTACTTCGTAGAAACACTAGTAATTAGTATTGTTGTTTCCTTGAGAGGGCTGTTTGCCATGTGCCGAAGAAGCTAATAGATAATTATCTGAATCGAGTACAAGCACTCGACGTTGATCGCGATGCTTAAGAAACTAGATTCAAGGTGCAGCGGTTGATAAAAAAAGTGTGTTATGTCAATCTATCAATCGGTGAATTGGTCCTCGTAAATGATACGGAGATAATACATTTTCTGAGACTTATCAGAATCAGGTTTTCCCCAGATAACTCGGTCACGGAGAGTCTACCGTTGTTACCATGAAAAAATTTTGATCACAATATTTTTTCCTTGTTTAAAGCTATCGATAACGTTCGTTTAATCCCATTGATGAACTGTACACACCTTTCGTCAAGTTTATCGGCTCAGAGACAGATAAGAGAGTGCTCTTTTGGAACCGACCTCTTCATATAATTATGCACATTGAACTCGAGAAATCTGTTAATAGCTTTTAAATCTGATATCATAAGTCGCAAATAAAAATTACTCGCTCATCGAATCCATTCATTATTTGCGAATGGTTACGTAAAATTATATGATTCATGTGTCATCGGTCTATAGGATTAAAGCTATCGTTTTCAGAGCCTTCCTCAGTTTACGATCTTTTACAAAGGCTGACTTACCTGTAATTGGCTAAACCTACCCGTGTAACCGCCGCATTATAAGAAAGCACATGTATTTACAATGGTCTGGCACGGTCGTTCCGGCTGGCGTACATTTTACGAGCGATAACAGGTAGAAGTTCCCTTTGTTTTAAGGTCGGGTGTCAGTAACCATCTTCTGGGGAAACCCGTA
Source organism: Ceratina calcarata (assembly GCF_001652005.2). NCBI lineage: Eukaryota > Metazoa > Arthropoda > Insecta > Hymenoptera > Apidae > Ceratina > Ceratina calcarata. Next base: position 487,322 of record NW_017151272.1, on the reverse strand, counting down.
TTTTAAAGAGCCATGAATAGGACCGAGTTCTTAGTTGCCAGGCATTCATTTCAACGAATATATCACCATTCACGTGGCATGGTAAAAACCATCGACGTTATCCGCAAATATTGACGACGTTCCCAGATCACAACGGAAATGCCGATGGAATTTCCGGTGAGTTCGTATTCGTCGGAACAGCGATTCAAAAAGAAAGTAGAACGGTGAAATCTGCATTTCTCTGTAGAAACCTACACAGTGGCTCACGAAACGCGAAATGCAGATTTGACCGGTCGCGTACAGTTCACTGACCTTCGCTAACAAGCGTCGTTCGACGCTTCCTTCTTCTCGTCCATAAAGTTAAAACCAACGACGGATAAATCGCGAATAGATAAATAACTGCGCAAGCAGAACGGCGCATTATACGCGCGGTACGTAAAAATTTCTTACTAAGTACTCACCGTCGGATGCAAGCGGGAAACTTTAACGCTGTATCTGTGTGTCTGTTATGATCCGATGCAATTGTCCTCGTCACTGAAAAACAACGCGATAAAGAACGATTGATGATCTATCGAGCGAAATAGTCGCAACGAGCATATACGCGAAAGATAAACAAAGTGTAGAGAAAGGAATTTTCGCGTGGGATCAATTGCACGTTTCCTTCCTCGTTTCATTGTGAAATTGTTTTCAGCTTCAAGCGATCGCGGTAAGTCTTTTTGGTCTTCTCGATACGGCTTTCTTTTTTTAGAGCAGTTATCGAAAGAATGCCAAGTTATATTGAGTACACGGTGTATACGTGCAGCTGGCCCTGCTAGAGGACGATGGGTTTTCCCACCCCCTACCTTTCCCCTTTGAGAGATCGCGAGCCGAGCCGTCTCTACCGCCAGGGCCTCCACTGTGCTTCGCGGCCATCGTGGAAGTAACTCCGCGCGTCACCTAACGCTGCGAGATCAGTTCGTTTTCAGACAGCGTGCTGGTCAGTGTTTCGACGACGTTTATTACGAATTCCCACGATTAATCAAGTACACGTATTCACTGATAATCTCTCTCTCCGTCGAACGCGCAAACCCATATTTGCATAACCTATAATCATCGAACGCGCGAATATATCTACGCGAAACGATTGTCAGCCGCATGAGCCGCGAAGCAATCGTGGAACGACGTGCACTGGCCGACGATACGATCATACGATCTGCGAACACAGTCGAACAAACGAGAATGCAACGACAACGAGATAGCGAGCACACATAGAGTGACCAGCTGTTCGAGCTGACTGACGATCGAACGGGATCGTTTAAATTAAACGGATCAGCGGCGTCGATCGCGAACGAACGACAACGGAGAAACGAACGTGTTCTCGCGTTCAGGGATACAGAGGAGATCGAACGAAATTTGAACGGCCAACCGATTGCTGGCTCGAGTCATATTCTACGCAGAATCGTGTTGAGATTCTTTATTAAACGAGCGTAGTGGTTCGCACGCACAGTGCATCGCTGCGTGTCTCTCTGTGTACATGTGCGTACGCGTGTATACGAGGTTCGCGTGGTAGTTTTCCTTCGTCCGAGGCGAGAGCGGGAAAAGGCCGATCTTCGGTGCTCGAGTCATTGATTCATTACAAACATGTGGCATCCGTCGAGAACGACACCGATGGAGAGCTATGTTCCAGAGAACGAGCAAGGAAAATTCAAGGAGCAGCGTGATTCGGGTCACATTGATTCCGGATTCCTATCCAGCGGGAACCTGCAAGTGAGCTCCGAGATCTGCGAGCAGGAATCCTCAAGTGCTGTAACAACCGCACCCGTCGTACCGGAACCAATGAGGGCAGACAGCGGCGTGGATCTTGGGTTGAGCGAGAGCCTGAGCCAGCTCACGTTGAAGCAGGTCACGTTGAATCCTTTGGCGAGCGGCAAGATCCAAGCCGAACCAACCGTCGAATTGACTCCGGTCAGGTCCGAGAAACTCGAGCAACGCGATGACGACTCTGCGTTGCGACTGGACTCGGATACGGAGAAACCGTTCAACGAGGAACCTTGGCAGCTCTATTATACACAGGACGACGACGGTGACACGTAAGTGTATAATCTAGGTTCCTCTTCCTCTTCGAATTGTACGCATACACTCTCGCCTTCTCAAAACAAGCCTGACCTAATTAACTCTCACGCGGCTTTTCGTCGATTCCCTCGTTTCTTTTTCTATTGTCATCAGACGTCACGTGTACTTGGACGTCATTCCTCTGAAATTTCCGATGTGACTAACAAGACGGCTCAATGAGCAAAATAAATCGGTAGATCATTTGATAAGGCGCATAATTGGTAAGGAGCGACGCAAGCGCAATCTCAATGCAACCTGTAGCCCACGTTTTAGATCCACGTTAATGTTTTCAAGTGTACTATCGATCGATAGTACCTACGATAATAATAACGTCGCGTTCTATTCAATGGACGGTAGTTCTTGTACGGTGAAACAATGACTCGGTGATTTGCATGCGACATATGCGTACTACCGTTTTTCCTTGTATCGATTTAAAGTACACGGAATTTTGCTTGCAGCGTTACGTAGCACCGAAGAGGTCAATACCATTAAAGAAAATGATTCGATTAACCATCGGAATTCGATTGCATCAACCATTTTCAATCTTTGCAATGACTCAAGAAATCCCGGAGATCTATACTGTTCTCTCAATTAAATGATACCACGTATGACATACCTAGATAAACACCATCACCATCTGCAACCATTGCATTACTGATCACGTGGAAAATATGTCGACCGAAGCAAATATTGTCTCGCGTCATGCATCGATGCAGGCGAAATCGTACATGTTTTTTTTAATCGCGAAGCGCGTTGACCGAGTCTAACACGCGCGATATTGAAATTGCGCGAGATCCTTCCAACGGCGATACGTCATCGTGGTAGGGAGTGATAGAATCGAATTCTTCCGGTAATAAATTCTCTAACATCTTACGAAATGCCACGCGACATTTTACGTCATTTTTTTTTCTCTCCGCTCTCGCTCGTAGCTGATCGTTACATACGGCTTTACACAAACATTGCGTATACTCTACTATTGAAACGCGGTACACGTCATTACTCTGTGACGAAACGTTTGACCTTTTATGCACATGAAAAAAGGAACGAGCTGTACGAAATGAGGAAAAAATTCACGCTCCGAGGTCGATGCCGAACAACGTAAACACGTGCGCTAATCTCGATTACTCATTAGATGCTAGATCATGACGTAATGTTTTCCGTTAATATTATTAACCACTCGCATTGTAAATTATTCCCACGTACGGTACGTAGCACGTGGAGATTCTCGATTCGAGATTATTTTTTACAGCCATCAACAGTCGAAACTGTTATCCACAATCGTTTACAGGCATGTTATTAATTTTTTTCAGGCAACTGCATATAGCCATAGTGCAGGGCTTTTTGGAGGCCGCGTTCAGTTTGATACGGATGGCACCGCACTGGTGTCTCTTGAATATATTGAACGACGACGGTCAGTCCCCGCTGCACCTTGCAGTTTTGACGCGGCAGCCGCGGATCGTTAGACGGCTAATTTTGGCAGGTGCAAGCCCGTCGTTAAGGAATTTCCGTGGAAACACGGCTCTGCATTTAGCCTGCGCGACCGGCGATTTCGCCTCGGCGAAAGCACTTACGGACCCTTTGACACCTGTGGAGAGGAACTACCTTCATCACGGAAAGAAAATGCCTGCCTTGCCGCAGAATCTTGAGCAACGGAACTACGACGGTAAGCAGTTTACGGCACTATTCTTCCCATCTTTTTTTATAGCCCCGTAAATGAGATTATCCGGCCGAGGGTATTTATTGGCATTACCTGGGCAAAGAATGCCTACTCGTGTTAAACAGAGATGGTACAGCCTTAGTCAAATAGTTGTGTAACCATTTAATCTTCGACTCAATGAGACGTAACATGCCCTTATTAAAACGCTCAATAAGAGGAAACGTGTGGAGTAAGAGGTTCTACGGGGAAGGGAGCGCACGTGACGCGAATGTGGTATTGTTCGCGGAGAAGACAAACGAATCGCTTTGGAAAATCCTAACAACTTTTACCGCATTGAACAACAGTCATTGGCATCGCACGCGCGGACCGAGAACAATCCTGTAACCACGATTATATGCGCGGATTTCCCACGATTTCATTGAGAGCCACAGACAGCCCGTTATTCCAATCGTTTCCTTTGGAAATTCCATCGGTACAAAGTGCGATCCGGCATTGGTGATTGATCGTTTCACTTTCGAAAAAAATGTTCCATCGCATTTCTCGCTTCCTTTCGTTACACGATACGACATAACGTCTTCTTCTTTGCGTCACGAGTTCGTATTCGTTCGTGCGATTCGATGCGTTTCCGGTGGATGCTCACGCGATCTTAAAGCGATTTCCGTTGCGGTCGATTCAGAATACGAGTATCTCGGACGTTTCGGGGAAAAATTTATTCAGGAGATTTTCCCGCCGTCGTCCTTCTCATTCCTGGACCATCCATCCCGTACCCATTTGTCATGGGATTTCTGCGTACTCTTCAATCCATAAGCGGCTTCGCGCGGAACGCGAGACTCGAACGGCGCACGTTTACTGCTTTTCAAAGTTCCGGAATTCCCGCATAACGTCATCGTTCGTCTTTATTATAGAGTCGCCCTATGGTTTTAAACTGCTGTCGTAACGACCGATTTTGGACCATGACGAAACGAATCGAGATACACTTTTGCCGTTTTGCGAATCTAATCGCAAGCTCGCGTGCTCTGCTTGCGTCGTACGTAGATACCCATGACGTACAACGTGCTTTACGGTCTTATCGATTCGTAAATACGCGAACGAAAAGGGACGGGCGATCGGGGGAGGTGGTCAGGTTTAAATTAGAGTTTCTCGCTATTACAGAGCGAAGCTTCGGAGGTTCAAGTGTATGAGCAATGATTCGGTCCTGACGAGACGGCGCCTAGAGAATTTCACGAGCGTAGCAATTAGACAGCGGGAGGGAGAAGAAAGTCGCGGAGAGAAAAGAGTGTCGGTGTTGGAATACGAGCGACGGAATTTTGGCGCGTCGTCTATGCGTGCGTGAGTGCGTGCACGCGCGTTACATCACGCGGCGGCGCGCGATGAGACAGAGGAGCAGATGTTTTTGATATTTAAAAATACCTGCCGCGACTATTTGCGTGTCGTGATATTCTCGCTTCGGTTCGACTCGGGAAACCCCACACGGGCGTCGAAACCGGTGGACGAGCGCTCGCTTTCATCCCTCGGACCATTCTTTGACCCTTTCTCTTTCTTTCTCTCTCAACGAGAGACACTAGAAAAACCGGCTGAAAAGATGGTCACTCGTTGTCCTCGATTGTTCGCATTCTCGTTCTTGAACCTCGGAACGAGGAGAGCTTCATTTCAATTACAAATCGTTGGTATGGTGTCATTTAAGCATACGGGAAATTCCGTGATACATAAGTAATTTATTTCCTCCGCGCACCTCCGACACTGCTTGCGCCGTACGAGTTAAAACGCATCCCGATAAGAATAGACGCATAAATATTTGCTCACCGCAGGGATCGTTTAAAGCTCTCTGTTGCGAGGCGGGCCCGAGATTAGTAATTAAATTCCGCCAATGTACATGCTGCCGGTGGTAACAAGGGAGGGTTAATTTTAGCATTTACTTTGATCGGTACGAACCTAGTTTGGACCGCGGGACGCCGGCCAAACCTCCGACGACAATGATTCACCCGCGTCTTCCTAGTTCTATCTTTATCTTAAGCATGTGACTCGGTCGCATCGTTTTGAACCGTGCGCGTCTCGGGACAAGTTTTAGAAATTTAAAAAAAAACCCTGAGACACTTCGTAGACGAAATGTAGATCGTAATTGAATTTTTAACGTTTCAGGAGAAATGTGCTTGCACATTGCAGCCGCGCACGGATACGTAGAGCTGGTACGTCTTCTTCTGCGCCTCGGAGCGGATCTTGAAGCTAGAGAAGCGTTGGCGGGAAAGACGGCCCTTCACCTCGCCGTGGAACGTGGGTGTCGATCGGTGGTCGCGTTTCTCCTTAAGGAATGCAGGCCTCGCCTGGACACGCAGACCTACGCCGGGATCACCGCGTACCAGCTGGCCCTGTGCTTCGACACTCAGCTCGCGAGAGAGCTAGTGAGATTGGGCGCGACGCCGGAACCGCTTCCGGAATCGGATTCCGACAGCAGCGACGAAGACGATAGCAACTATTTACCCGCGATCGCGAGACTCAGACAGCAGAACGCTGTCGGCGTAAAAGTGTAGGAGCATCTATCGATCTAATCTCGATCTGACAGACGTATCAGTTTCTTGATCGTCGATCGATGTCTATCGCTTAATCGATTAGGGTATTTGCCGAAAAATTCGCCACACCGAACGGCATATACACGTTCCACGTGTATCATATCGTTCGGTCAATTAAAGGTATTTAACGCGTGTCGCGACGTGGGTATCCATAGACATTAGAACGAAAGAGAAAACGATGATCCGAACTCCGTCGAATACAAGTATTAATTATATTAAAACGAATATGTTTTACTTGTTTGAAACTAACTAGCAAGATCAGTGTAAAACGTATTGTAACAGCGACAAAGTATAGAAAGAATATACGAAAGAAATACGAGCAGAGACACTGAGAGCAAATAGGATTAAGGAGTCTTTTTGATGTAAATGTGCCTCTATGAGGATTTATCGTTAAATTTCGATCAACGAATGTTTCGATTGCACGCTGGCCGCAAGGGATTCATATTTACGCTCGAAGGACCGCGGGATCTCGTATTGTAAATATAAAGCTTTCTTCGTCCTGTTCAAGCTGCCTGAGAACGCATGGACGTTCGTACGCCTCGAAGTGTTTTAATCTGACATATAAAGGATCATCTGATAGTGAAACCTGATATGAAGAAATCTGATAGTAAAATAGTACGTGACGGAACAATCAGAATTTGATTGTTCGTCACAAGATGTACATACGTATATATACATATTTATATTAGATAAGTTAAAAGATCGAAATAATATGAATAGGATTATTTATCGAGAAACGTCGTTCACTTGGCTCGGGGTACTCTCGTACGTTTAATATGTGAACAATTCGCAAAATGTCCTCGTTTCTCCTTCTCCCTGTGTTGTACATAGTCATATTTGCCTAGTATCTTAAACGTGTCGTGTTTTTTACGGCACTACCGATAATAGAACAAGATAACGTTGTTACATAACGTACGTAATTATTTTTTTAGTAATAAACGATCATATGAAATGTATAAATTTGGAAATTTCTTATCAGCGTGAACCGCGGGCTTCTTGCTGTACTTCGGATTCGTAAGAAAACGCGAAGGAGGACAAAACGTGATATTGTAAGAGCCAACGTAAAAATGTAGAGCAAGGACCGGGTGTTAGTTATTTCGGGTCCGTAACGTGTAATGGTCTAGGCATTCCAAGAAGCCTACAGTCTTCTTCCTTTTTCGGTGAGTTTGGTCTGCGAGCTGCAGAGGTTCCGGGATATATTTGGACCTCGGGAAAGAGGGGGTTCTTACTAATCGTCTGATAGTCCTCGGGTGTAAGTAGTCATTTCTTTATGCTCATAGATTTATCTGCACGTCGAAGAACAAATGTTGACGATTCTTCATTAAATAGTAAAAAAAGAATGAAACTATCAGTCGTACGACGATATTATCTCGGGTAGATTAAGCGAATTTTTAATATTATTACGTCGCGGTTATCGAACTGCGTCGAGGACGAAAAACATGTCTAACGCAACAAATACCTGGAATTCCCCAATTACTCCGATTTGCAGGTGGAAATACCAAGTTCTGTGGCAATGAACATGGTACTGGGTCAGCCATATAACGAAACGCTTTAATAATCTATACTTGCAATCCATTGAACTCGTTCTTGAATCATTATAAGTTACAGATTATTGATTATTTTAAAAGCAATCTAATTTAGAAGCTATGTAGTACGTCTGTATGTGTAGATACATTTAATTACGTTTGCCTACGTTTTACGTGTACGTTATTTAGCGCAGTTTAAACGCCATATTGCAAATATAAAGTATAAGCAACGCTTGAGGAAGGAAAATAAAAAGAATTCTTTATATGAAATGCATGGTATATAATTACTTATGTAAAGCTTGCATATGAGTTTAGAAAAATCGCACATTATAAAGCGTAGCGTACCAGCAGTCGACAAAATACGAAATGATGCAACTGGCGTTGCGAAACAAAAAAATTTATAAATCGCGGCGTTCTAAATGAAGATAGATAGCGTTGCGTACATGAATTAACGATCAATCTAAGCTTGCGTTGCGGTCGCGTAGAAAGAATCGGGGCACGTTTTCGAAAGTACCAGAAAATTGTCGAACATAATCGCGGGCGAATAGACACGCGTGATCCAGAGGTAGTTTCGTGAGAAAAACGAAGAGGCGCTGGTTGTCCATTTCTGGAGCTTTCTGAAAATCTGCGCCGGCTCAAGGGTGAGCATTCACGAGTCATCGCGTATCTTTTACGAGTACAAAAGGACGAAATCTCAACTGTTCTGAGTGCAAGCGTTATGGACCAGGTAAACATTTTCGGAACGCGATCAATTTTACTTATTCCCTACGATCAAGAGCTATTGCTTAAAGCACTGTGTCCGCTCGCGATATCATCGAATATCGTCTCGTTGAGCACGCGTTCGCTTTAAAAATTGTTGTGCTCTCTTTATTCGTTACTTAACGCAATGTTTTTCTCGCATATTCTATTACCGATCGTTCTTAAAAATAACAACTCTCAATTTCTTTGAACTAAAATTCTCATCTCGTTAGCTAACCGTTCGCGTCACAAATCTAAAGATTTCGATACTCTTCCTGTACTTTGCGTAATTCTTTCGTTGTGCGATCTAAATGTACGTTTCGCGGGGTCTAGAATTTTCAATTAACAAATTATTTACAGGTAAATGAACTAAAACAGAAAGGCAACACTGCCCTGCAGGAAGGAAGATGCGAGGAGGCTATTAAACATTACACAGAAGCCATTGCTTTAGATAAATGCAATCATGTTTTGTATAGTAATAGATCCGCAGCGTATGCCAAGGCAGAAAAATATCAGCAGGCATTAGAGGATGCGGAGAAAACAGTGATCTTAAAACCTGATTGGGGAAAAGGATACTCGCGTATGGGCAGTGCACTAGCTTATCTAGGTAGAATACAAGAATCTATCAAAGCTTATGAGACTGGCCTAAAATATGAACCCAACAATGCCCAACTTAAAAGTGGCTTAGCAGAAGTCAAAGCTCAACTCTCAATGACTGCCAATCCTTTCAATAGACCCGATCTCTTTGTGAAACTAGCGAACGATCCTAGGACCAAAAGTTATCTACAGGATCCAGAATACTTGAAACTCTTAGACACTCTCAGAAATAATCCGGATGCCATGGGTCAAATGTTAACGGATAAACGAGTGATAACGACTCTCGCTGTACTGATGGACTTCAACGCAGACATAGAAATGGCGAGCGCAGAACCGGAGCCTCCTAAACCTAAACCAGAACCACCAAAACCTCCGAAGAAGGAAGAGGAGGATCTGAGTACACCTCAGAAACAAGCGCAGTGCGAGAAACAATTAGGAAACGAAGCTTACAAACAGAAAAAATTCGAATTAGCATTGGAACATTATAATAAGGCTGTAGAATTAGATCCTACAGAAATTATTTACTTGTTAAATATAGCAGCTGTGTATTTTGAACAAAAAGAGTATGATAAGTGTATTGCCCAATGCGAGAAAGCTATCGAGGTTGGGAGAGAAAATAGAGCAGACTTCAAGTTAATAGCCAAGGCATTTACTAGAATTGGACATGCGTATAAAAAGATGGAGAACTGGAAGCAGGCGAAAGTGTACTACGAGAAGTCTATGTCGGAACATAGAACGCCAGAAATTAAAACTCTTCTGTCGGACATTGATAAGATTATCAAGGAGGAAGAAAGGAAAGCATACGTCGATCCTGTGAAAGCGGAAGAGGAGAAGGAGCTTGGGAATCAGAAGTACAAGGAGGGAGATTATCCGGCAGCGATAAAACATTATTCCGAGGCTGTAAAAAGAAATCCCGACGATCCAAAGTACTACAGCAACAGAGCTGCGTGCTACACGAAATTAGCGGCGTTCGATCTCGGATTAAAGGATTGCGAGAAGTGCGTCGAGATCGATCCGAAGTTCATCAAGGGCTGGATAAGGAAAGGCAAGATTCTGCAGGGCATGCAGCAGCAAGCGAAAGCGTTGACAGCTTATCAAAAGGCATTAGAATTAGATCCCTCGAACAGCGAAGCGTTAGAAGGGTATCGTCAATGTGCAGTCTCCGTTAGTTCGAATCCCGAGGAAGTAAGAAAGAGGGCAATGGCAGATCCAGAAGTTCAAAGTATATTGCGGGACCCTGCTATGAGACTTATCTTAGAACAAATGCAAAGCGATCCTAGAGCTTTACAAGAGTAAGTACATCGATTTCACGTGGCGCGTTGATGAACTCTGTGATCTCATATTAATCTTTTTAATTTTCACGTTACAGCCATCTAAAGAACAAGGATGTAGCGGCCAAGTTGCAGAAGCTGTTGGAGTCTGGTCTCATCGCCATTCATTGAAGGAGAAATAATTCATATTTGTGCATAGCTCTGTGCATGACATTTTATTGTCGCCAAGTTCCTTTGGTATCAAGGAAACGATGCTGTTCGTTCTATTTTTGTGTATTTAGAGATATGTTATTTAACCGAGCAGGCCGCTTAATGGCATATTCGTTGTATATCTACGTTCCGAAGAGCTGTTTTCAGGCATATAAGTTTCGTTGTACACAAGAATAGTTTCGCGGGAATGCAGTGGCCTTTCGGTCATAGACCACATTTGCATTGTAAATCATGTTACAGTAGCTGTGTATGTTTTAATACGTCTATGAGGACGTTCTTAATTAAGCTTTTTGCATAAACTTTTAAATAAAGTAATATTTCCAATTGTAAATCATCAGTATCATCAACATCCAACGCGATGATGTTTCGAATTTGTTAATGCGATCTAGATTAAACGGATGAAATTAAATTTGATCGTTCCGGTGCGTCTATCTAAATTTTACAATTTTGCTTTTAAGCCCTAATACTGTAATAATGAAAGAGAATAACAATAGCGATAACTACAATGCAATTACGGTAATACCTGTATGGTTAATTAAAATGCGATTCAATACATATAAGAATAAGAAACAGCGTAGAAACGTTGTCTTTTTATAATACAACTTCTCTTAAACGGAGTTGCGTTACGTTTGAATGAAATGTTGCGTTGAAAACAAGTTTACTATTATGATTCATCGTCATATAATTTGCTTCTATTCCAGTTTTTTTTCTCATGCACATACATGTCATACATATATATATATATATCGTAGTATCTCTTTGTCTGCAGAGTAACTCAATTAGAATGCCAATAGAAAATTAACAATGCAACAAGTTCAATCCAGTTCTAATAAGAGACTACTTGGTTTATACATCTTAAGGTGACAAAAATTAGAGAATCTACCTATCTGAATAGTTTTATCTATAACGTGTGTACATTTACACACACGCCGTACGCGACCATGTGTACGGGCTGATCGAAGCACCATCTATCATGTCCGTGTACATAGCTGAAGACACGCGTGTGTAAGTAACAAAGTTGCACTAAACCGAAACGTATGTATACGTGCATGACGTACGAACACATCGCACACATAACGGTTTAATTTGTTCGGATGCCGGCGACAGCGCTACGATCATCGCATTAACACTTTACACGACGGATTGTTGGCCCTGGAACGGATCCGTCGAAAAAAGGTCGTGAGGAAATCGAACGTCGGACGGTGTTGCGAAAACGAGTGAATCTTTCCGCGCGACGTGAGCGTGAGGAGGCGCGGTTCGGTGGACAGGGCGCCAGGGATCCGAGGATACGAACCTGATCCATCTTAAGCGCGGTGGGCCGCCGCGCTGGTGGGCCTAGCAGACGACATGTTGGCTGCAGGGAGCACCTCGTCTCGGATGTTTTGGCCGCGAATTTCCTCGGGGATTGTTGAGTGAGGAGAGTGAGCGAACGCGGTGAAAGCGAGGTGGACCGAGAGTAAAACCGGTCGAGGGTGTGCGCGAGAGAGGGCACACGGTTGGGTTCCCCGAATGGTGGTTGCGACGAGCCGTGGTCGTCGACGAGAAGCTTGAGGAGAGGGGTACGGACTAGTGAGCGGGGCGGGGGAGGAGGGGGAACCCGGACGAGCCCTCGAAAAATTGAGGAGTCAACGAAACGAAAATTCGCAAGAGATAAGGGAAAAACGACGTGAACGAAGAAACTCGCCGCGTTCGGATTTTCGTCGCCACCGTACCGTCGAAGCCAGAAGAAACTACGACAAGAAGATACGCCGGGGTAGGAGTGGGGAAGAAAAGCCGTGAGAGCGTAGAGAAAATCGCGATCAGCAAACAAGCTCGCTCGTGTACATCATCTTCTGCCTCGTCCACGGGAGCCGTCGATTTCCGCAAGTTTCTTCAATTTGCTCGAATAAACGAGCCACCAGCGCACCCGGAGCCGATCTATTTTAACTTCTCGTTGTTCTGCCCGTAGGGTAGGGGCTTTGCTTGGTGAGGCAAGGCGAGGTCGGAGGAGCTGTCGTACACACGCGTCCGAGTCCCTTCCTTCTGAAACGATTTCGCGTGTGTTTCGTGTTCGCGGGCCATCACAGGAGGCGCATCGGACAGTGCACGTCAACCTATTATCCCAGTCCCGGTCTTGCTCCCACTCTCGGCGATTGCTCCGAGTGCCTCGTGCGTACTCCCCCTATCACAACCTGCCGCGAGACACTCGCGGCCGGTTTCCGCCAGTGTTACGACCGGAGGATTCGGAAGCGGCTCCGGTATTCCATCCTCAGTATTTTATCGTCGCGTTTCGCAATAACAAGCGACGCTCGCCTACCTTACTCGGAGCGGATCAATTTATTTATCGGGCCAGGTGTCACGACCGATTGCTCTCCTGAAAACTCGGCATTCATACACGCGGCGGACACCACCACCTACCGTTCTCATCTGTTCTCCGTACAACTATACTTCGAAACTCGAGCTCGACGCACACCGTCGTCGTCGTCGTCGTCGACGTCTCATCAGCATCATCGACGTGTTGGACTGGCAGCGAGACCGTAGTCGATCGTCACTGTGTAGCTATGGTTTCGCGGGCAGTGCGAGATAGTGAAAGAGCAGCCGTGAAGTGAACCGAGTGCCAGTGCAACTGAGAATACGTATTGCACGCGTAATAGTTGGTGTCGTACGAAACGCGCGACAGGCAAAAGAAAAGACCCGGACCAACGGAGAGATAAAAAGAGAAGGCCGGTATAAGACCGATCGCCGTAACGATAGCAGGTGGAAACGAGAGAGGGAGAGAGCGAGAACTAGAATTGGAGCAAGGAGGAACAGCAGACGGAGCGAGAGAGAAACAGCCAGATAGAAGGACGAAGCTCGAGCGTGGAGAAGCGCGACACGGTGATAGATAAGTATCGAGTGACAGGCACGGCCGGAACGAAGGAACGAACCAAGTGTTTTGCACGTGAGGAGGGAGCGAATCACCAGGTACCGCCGGTGATCGAAAGGGTTGCGATATCTGTCGAACGTCACATTCGCGGGAGATAAACAAACACGCGGCCGTCGCCGGTGGTGCTCGAGAGGCCCAGTGTGTTCTCTCTCTGGTCGTTTCGCGTGAGCTGGCACGGTGGTAAAGATCGGTATTTCCTCTGACAACGGGAACAACAAAGAACAACAGAAGTGGAAGGGAAAAGCGAAGAGGGTGAGCCGCGCGTGTCTCTCTCGTGGTGTGTCATGGGGTGTTTTGGTAGCCAAAGCAGCAAGGCCAGCCAGGATGACATCAAGAACCAGAAGAGGCGCTCGGATGCCATCAACAGGCAGTTGCAAAAAGAGAAGCATCTCTACCGGGCTACCCACAGGCTCCTTTTGCTCGGTAAGCACACCGAAACTTTCCCTTTTTATTCCTCTCGCCGCCATTGATAATCCGCCTCGTGCGTTGCGACACGCATCTCTCGCAGAACCATTAATTACGTTGCGCTATCAAATTTCGATCGTCATTCATTCGAAACGTTTACTTGGTAAAGAATAGAAGGCGCGTTTCGGTGTACTTGATTTATCGTTAACGTGTAACGCACAAATTCAATTTTCGTATAAAAGGTTCGTCAGTGGAACGCGGGTACATGTGCGCCGCGCTACGGTATGTGTAACTGATTCCTGTTTTTAATAATTTGCATGGTAATAAAAGTGATTGATGATAGCTTTATTGTTTGCATTCTAGTAAAGAGCAGATCGGACAACACAATAATGCAACTGTGTACATCAATAGCTCTTTGATGGAAAATTTGTCGATACCACATTGTCGTAGCTCGCTGATTTTACTGCAAACAAGTGCAGCGCGCGGTTCGTAATTATTTGAAATAACATAACGTGCTCGTAGAACGACGAGGACAAAAGCTTCGTTTAATAAAATCAATAAATAACTAGTTATTTCGGATGGCAGTTCTTATCGATTCGTCCTGTATCGCACACGTGCCCAGAAACGGAGAAAATTTCCGCTAGGATACCAGTTGAATCGGCTTCGATCACCAATAATTTTGGACAAAAAGCGTCCGGTCAGAGGATAGGCCGAACATTATCGCGATGTTCACCGGTGCGTAATTCAATTTTATCGATTATCGTATGAGCCGGCACCCACGAATATCCAGCGGACTAGCCTGGCTGGTTCGTGTTTCTACCCTTTTCGCGTCGCCCTCTTCGTCTCTTTCTTCTCCTTCCACCGCGGTCGTAGTCTTTTTCACACAGCCGGCAAACGTGGGTGCGCGCGTGCGCCCCCCTAACACACACGCGCACCCACACCGTCTACTTATTACGATACTTAACCCAACACCTAGCCGTTACCTTCCTCTTCGTCGTTTATGTAGGTCGTCGTTCTAATTCGACGCGTGGACGTGTGTCGCGTATAAGCCGACGACGACGCCTGCGACTGTATGCTACGAAGCAACAGCTGTTACTGTATTGTTTTCCCTATCGCGTGCAATTACTATCCCCCGATTCTGCTTTCCGAAAAAACAAGCTGGCACGCGCTGCATTTCGCGCGATGGAAAAAATCGATTATTCCCGAAATGCACGCGAACCACCTTCGGCGGCTCGATATTTGAACGAGGTAAACAGGTAAAAACTATGTTCTATGATTCCAGGAGCGGGAGAATCCGGGAAGAGCACCATCGTCAAACAGATGAGGATACTGCACGTGAATGGTTTCAGTGAAGCGTAAGTCTCGTTGTTGAAACAGCGCTTCTTCTTTTTTTTTTGAGCTAATCCTCTGCTGGTTATTATCCGGTTCACGCGACGCGGTAACGTGCGCCCACATGTAACGCTTCTTTTTTTTTCCTCCATTAATACACACTCGTGAATGGATCCAGTTCGGAACCAATTCGGTTGATCGCGTGATTGCAAATATCAACACGTGGTTCCAGCATACGTTTGCCTTCCTCAGTTATTTTTCCTCGCACACGGTCAGTTTCCCATCGTCGCGATCCGTTCGTGGACTCGTACGTTCACTTTCGGTCTTCTTTCATTCCGTTTCGGCACCCGGCAGCTGTCCGGTGACGGAGCCGCGAAATGCCCAGACAGAAATAACGAGTCGTTATCGTAAAGAAGAACGAGTCGGTACGCCTATAAGTGGAAAATCAGGGGCAACAACTAGGTGGGACGAGAAACGACGTGCAAACAGACGGCTCGGCCCGATTCTACGTGTGTCGTAAATTCTGTCTGCCTCCAGAGAGCTGATAACGGGCCCGGAGCACGGCGTATTATTACGTTTTGCGGTGATTTCTTTTCGTCCTTCTTCCTCTCGTTTCTCGGTTCGATTTAAAAAAACAAGAAGAAAAAAAAACAATCGACCGAACACGACTCTCTCTTTTTACCAGCGACGCAATTCTAGAAGATGTTATGTGTTAGATACTCTTGATGCAAATTCCGCTTGTTTACTATGGAAATATAGCGTAGAACCACGCACGGTATTCTCAATTTTTTTTTTTGCTGTTTTTTTTCCTTTCCCGCGGCGATCTCGCATGTTGCTCACGTACGAATCGCGCGACGCCCTTTTGTCGGATCCGACGAGAACCGTGGAAACAAGGGGTAGGAATCGCGTCTCTCCGCTTTCACTCGGTACGAGCTGCCGACGGTCCCAGATACTTTTCATCGGACACAATTAACTCGATAGAATCGCGTAAATGTATTTACGTTCGCCGCAGTAAGTTTCGGTTCCAGGCAAGACGGGGCTTTTAATGTACGATCAGGCTAAACGATAAAATAGTTGGAGTAGGTAGGCGGCCGTTCGATTATTTTTAGCTTTCTTGTATTCGAATATCGCGTGTAACAGGCCGCGAGCCTTTTAATCCGCGGTCGCACAATTCGCAGCGTCGGAAATCGAGCAATAATCTACAATTGCGACCCACAACCGACCGCGTACGGTGGAAAATCATTGGCTCGCGTCGCTAATTTGTCCAGTGCATTCCGTCGATCTCGTTGCAGCTACACGTCGCGACAATACATGTTGATACCGTGGTTCGGCGTTTGGTTTCCGACCGGTGAAACGACCGTGTCGTCTGGAATAAAACCTGCACGGAATAACAACACGATAAAAATGGGAACCTGTATTAGATCGCGACTGTCGTCATTCCGTGTAATGTAAGTTCCGTGTAATACGCGAGGATGTTGAACGGTCGCTGCTTGGGCCCCGAGTGACGACAGGAGCCTGGCACAGGTATTACCATGAGAAAGATCCCGAAAAATCGGGTTCAGATTCGCGGAACGTCCTATGACGAAGCATGACAATGAACGCTATTTTATTGTCGATGACGGAAACAGAAAGAAGTATAGAAAAGCGATTTTTCATGAACGATCGTTGGTCGTCGGTTCGGCGACAGGCTTAGATTCACGTAGGGACTCTCTAGGAATGGACTGGAAAATTCACCGCTATATTGATCAAAACCAGAAAGGAACGAATAAAGCGTTTCAATTAAAATCTGTTTTTCCAACATATTAAATGTGAGGTACTCTCGAAAATATCCATAAAATAATGAAATAACATTTAATACCTATCAAATTAAAAATGATTGAATTTCAATATTAATTACTAAAATACGTAATAAATGATAACACTTAATAATTTGCTTAATAATTAAATAATAATTGAAGAATGAGTACCTACGTCAATGCAAATTATATTTTTATTCCAGACTTTTTAAAATGATGTTACATTCTTAATAGTCATATAATACTTACTGTTATAAAGATAAAAAACATTAATTACGTAAATGCTCCGAAATTTGGTAAGAAAACCGTCTAATGCACTATATTTCTTCTGCAACTTCCGGTTTATATGTCTTCTGCGTCAGTGAATAGGAAACGCGGACGCATTTTCCAGTCCGTTCCTAGAGGGTCCCTAGATTCGCGGAAGCTCCAGTGTCTCCAAACCGGCGATAGATCGTTACACTAAAACTGGCGTGATGCCGTGCGATCTAAAATTACCGAATGACTCGGGAACAGCTAATAATGAAAATACGCGTCTATATCTGTGTCGTTGGTCCGAGCGAATCTCGAAGTCGCCGCCGATACCTCGATGAACATCGTATCGAGTCATTGGTTTGTTTTTTTCGCACAGCGTTCGCTGATTTGATAGACCCGGTGCCACCGGAGGTCGGAGACGAGAAAGATGAAGTACACCGTTTGTTTCTCACGATTTTCTGTGCAGGGAAAAGCGGCAAAAGATCGAGGACATCAAGAAGAATATCAGAGACGCGATACTGGTAAGAATACCACGCTTGGAACGTATTTAAAACGGTTTATAAACGTGGATGCAGCTTCGCTTTTTCGAGAACGATTCGTTGTATCGGGTAATAGGCAGCACTTCATCAGGCATCCTTCGTCGAAAACATCCTTTCCGAGTAATATTTGCGAAACGCATCGAGATATTCCGGGAGCCCAGTGATTTATCGCTAAATCGATACGCGCGTTCTGTACACGTGCCGCGTTATGCGAGGTAACTCGTAATTGAGGACCAATCATTTTACCTATGTTACAAATTCAATTAGTTTGTTTATTCAATTAGTTTGTTTATTCAATTATTTTGTTTTTCTCCAACAGTTAATATGAAATAAATAAATTCTTTGAACGGTTTTTATATTTCGTATGATATATAATTGAGTGTTTGGAAAATTATCAAATAAATATCTCGATTATTACTCGAAATCGAATGCGAGGCGCGTGCAAACGCGTCCGTCTTTACGGGTGCCTCCCGTCATTAACGTTACGTGATACGCCCGTAAATTCGTGACGGTTTAACACCGTGCAGAGAGCAGAGTCTCGCTGTCATCAATTTGTCTTTCGAGGCCGTGTTTGGACACGCGTATCGTCTCTCCAACCTTGCAATCGCTTCCGTATGTCGGTCGCGTGTAATAGACAAGCTACCCCGCGCGGCATTTAAGGATTATGAATGACACATTGTCTGGAGAGCTAATAGACAGAGAAATGGAAATTTCGTTCATTCTCCTCTCGCACGCGTAACGCGACGCCCGCAAATGGTTAATTGTCCGCCGCAGAAAAATGTATTCAGTATTCTCGTCTGTCGTCGGATTGTTACGAAAGTGGTTTTGCCTTACGACCGCAGACGGTCGTTCTCGATAAAGCCACGATGAAAATACCTTCCACGTGTACACGTTCGAAGAATGAACTTTCCTTTTCCGTTCGCCAATTGTGAACGTCGTTAAGGATAATCGTCGGAGAATCGTGTACACACGAACCCGGTGCACGTGGATTCTTTCATCGGGTGCGTTCCTTTTCAGACGATAACCAGCGCGATGAGCACGCTAACGCCACCCGTTGCTTTGGAGGATCCGGCGAATCAGAGCAAAGTCGACTATATCCTGGAAGTTTCGTCCTCCCCGGACTTCGATTATCCCCCGGTGAGTCACAGTCGATCTAGGCTTGTTCTCCGATACTTACAGAGGAGCCGAGGAGATAACGCGATGAAAAATGTCGACGAGATCCCGACCGTCGAGCGTTACATAAATAATTTATCGTCGCATTTCCATGGGCGACGATCGCGGACGCTGCCAGCACGATTACGGTCATAACGCGAACCGGCTGCCGCGGATCGCCGTTCCTTTTTCGAAATTTCAACCGGACGGAAAGTCTGCTCGCCAGTGAGAGCCACTGCGCGACATGATCGGTGTTTACAATGTTTACACAACCATCATACTCGGTTCTATGATGTGCTGCGCCATTCCCCTCTAATAGTATCGCGTTCCGTTTAATTGTACCGTCGCGGGAAGAAGCTCGTTCGCGTATTTCTCGAATCAATCGAGTCGGTCCCGCGGGCAACAGCGTCAAAATCGATGATCCTCGTTAGGATTCAATTTCCAAGCGACTCACACTTGGCAATTATTATGACGAGCCACGTTCATAGGAAGCACATTAGGCGCGTTTTATGATACACGTATCAACTGGTCTCGCGGTGACGCTCGGTAGGAAGCTTGTGAACTGAATCTGATTACCATGATAATTTCTATTTACGTTTTGCGACGGCAGAAGGTCTGCTGCTTAAGAACGTCGTAGCGGGTATCGCCAAGTTTCATGAACGGCCGCGTTTATCATGAATCCTACAGCGAAACTAGTTAGGGGCGAACAGGGGAGGGTGGTGCCATTAAAATATTACGACACCGGCGAGCGCGGTACACGTTATTTAACCCGTTTAGTCATTTTGTATTCAGGCCAGCGATTCGGCCGCGCCTCTTTACGAACGTGCGCTGAAGTCGCGAGCGCGATTTTATCCCTTGAAGATCGTTCGTCCCTGCTTCCACGAATTTACCGAACTGTTGCGTAACCCGAATCGATGACGCTTGGAACGATTGTGTGGTATCGATTAAAAATTACGTCGATCCACAACTACCGCGATACGTCGCGTCGTAAAGTGGTTTATTATTTGCACGATGATCGTCGCGTCGAATCGGACTCGAAGCTGATCGAACGTTTGAAATGCAACTCGCGGGGGCGAAGAGGATCCGTGATGTTCGAGGAGGCATTGACATTTTCCTTGGCCAGCTGACTGGACGGCTATTACAGGAACCTTCTGTCACGTTGCGGAGAATAATGACTCCTCGCGTGCCAAGAAGATCGGGGAGCCGAGGTTTCGTGAGCTCCAAAATCCGCAAACGCTCGGAACCGGTGGAGCGCGGCGCGTCTCGAAATAAAGTCGTCGCGACAAAATAATCCGCGTGTTTTGCGTCATTCACTGGCAGTGTACGTACCTACGCAGGTTCTACGTAGACGCTTTTACGATGATCGGACACCGATCGTCGTACACGTGATCCCGGCACGATGCGCTCAAATGTTCCATTGAAATTCGAACAACAGTTCTTCATGCGACGAACCCCGGGACACGGGATTGTTCGTCGTTTCTTTCTTCGTTTCGTTTATTTTTTTAGGAACGATTCGATCGGATCTCTGTCGAAGATGTTTCATCGATGTACTTTGGACCGAATGAAAGACACCTACGTGAAGATAGTCCGGACGCGTAGTGTGAAAGGGTTTAAATTTGAATTTCCACCGCGGAGGAAAAGACGCGTAGCAAGCGGAAGTGGCCGGAGCGTTACCTTTTTATTTTGTTTCGCATTCGACGGGCCGCGTCCTATTTGTCACTGTCGCTCCTCATTTTGCATATCTGACCGCGGCTCGCCGGGAATACGGAAGTTTATTCCGAGTCGAGTTCTACACCGAATTCGACCACCGCTCGTTGCGTAATCCTCGCTTCATGAAATTTCAAATTACGCTTAAATACGTATTTAACGGCGCAGCCTCGAATTTGTATTCGCCTAACGACGGTTCTTCGAGTTGAACGTCGAGATTTCTTTACGGCGATCGTCACGGCTGGAACATGTCCATCTACATATTTATTCCTCGACTTAGAAATTGCCGAGAAAATCGGGGATATACTCTGGGGTTCGCGTAACGACTTCAAAGTTGAGAAAGTTGGCTCGGGTCGCTTTGAAATCGGAAGGCGAAGCTTCGAGGCCGATCTCTCGGATGACAAAAATCCAACAGTGGAGAAGTTCCGTAACGGGTTTCGGGAACGCTTTGACGCAACAAGCGCGCACTCAGTCAATTTTCCCGGATAGTTAACGCTGCCCCGTGCGAGAAGATTCCGCTTTCAGCAACCGTCCTGTACATTTTATTCGAATATTTATCTTGGCTTGATATCCGGTCGATATCTATTTTTATTAACGGTCGGATAATGCGCGCGGGTAAAACAAGGGACGGAATTAAAAATGGAAATATTTTCGTCGATAACGGGACGCCGCTACCAGCCAGCCTCGAGCGTAAATTACGCGCGAAAAATGTGTCTTTCACGTTTTTGCGAATCGTGACGCGGGCGACGTTTCTTACAACGGTTCCAGCCAAATTTTCCGTTTCATCAGAGCCGCGCGTTTCTCAGACAATTAATGAGACGAGTCGATGGAAGCGCCAAATCGTGATCACTTATTTTCGATCGTCGTTATCCATCGATCTCACCTTGGCCGTTCCTTTTAATGACAAACCGTGGGCGATCTTCTGCTTCCAGGAGTTCTACGAAATCGTCGAGGCCCTGTGGAAGGATCGGGGCGTTTTGCAGAGTTACGAGAGGAGTAACGAGTACCAACTAATTGACTGCGCCAAATAGTGAGTATTCTTCATTTTTCGGAACGAATCGATCTACGATCTCTGCGGCAATATTGACAGACGATGAGGCGGCTACGTAGCGAAAATAAAAGGGTGGCAAGTATCGTAGTTCGGATTCGTTGCGATGGCTCGAGGCGCGAGCTGTTCTAAATCCGCCCCGGGCCGATATCGCGATTACGATAAGAAGCACGTACGATAACGTTTATGCGACGATAATGGGACCGCGAAGTGCACCGGATTTGCCCGCGGATTCCACCCTTTCAACCGTTCCCCGCGTGCCAGGAAACGTAACGCCGGTGACTCGTCGCTGAAACGCACTGACGTTCGCGCGTCCATTCAATTTCGACGATTAAGAAATGCTTGTTTTACGAGGTTCAATATTTCGGAAACGTTCTCTTGACCGCGATACACACGATGCACGCGTGTATATTCGTGACACCGATTTAATGCCAATGGAGACAATGCCTTAACGAGGTAATCGCTTTAATAGGGGACACTCGTTTATCTAGGGGTTCTCGATGAATTGGCCCAGCCTCGAACTTTTTTCACGCTGTTCACTGACACGCGAGCTTTTCCACGTGTGTGGGTGCCTGGTCGAAAGTTGCTCTAGAATGCACCAGTTCCTCGGCTTCAGTTCCCATCTCACCCTCTGATCAATACTTTTAACGTTGCCTCCCGAAAGGTGCGTTGGTCTCTCTGTTCCAAGAGTCGCAAACACGATTCTTCGAAGATCGACGTCGTTGCTCGCGTATGCGCGAACTACCTCGCCAATCGACGTATCGCAACAGATTAATCGAAACGTCAGACGAACAGGAAAGTGGTAGCGCGTTCGTGTATTATTTTCGTCGGTCCCCTTTCCAACGTTACGACGACGTAACTCGAAGAGAACATCCGGCGACCCGACAAATTTATATAAATGAGCGAAAAACTCGTCCGCTACGGAGCATCCCGGTCTAGCGCGCCGCGCGGGTCACTTTAAACCGTATCCCTTTGAAAATTACATAGGCGAGGCACAGGTTGTTGCACTGGATCGTGGGCATACGGGCGTGAATCCCGAGTGTAAACGCGAAACTTATCCGTCGAGCCAACAAACCGGAAACGTGTGACTTCGTTTGTCGTCTATCAATTCGTCAAACACTTTAATTAGGTTTATATTTGGCTACGACCGCGGCGGCGGCGGCGGCGGCGGCGTGGCTCCGCGGTCTGTGCAATTGCCGTGGCGTCGTCGCTGCGTCGATCGCGGCATCAACCGTGCGGCCGTTCGTTGCGTTACACGCGAAACGTTTCAGTTATTATGTAATTTGATACGAGAGGTCGGTATTTTATTTCGCTGGAAATATTAAATGGCCGACTACTATTCTATTTTGCTGTACGATCACAGCGCGCTGCCAAAACACGTTTCACGGCGAAATGGCATCAAGATCACGGCGATAGTTTTCGTTTCGGTTAAAAATACGCTAGACCCGGGTAGTACGGTGCACCTCCGACGGTTCGCGTGAATTTTTCAGTTTCTTCTTTTTTCTTCTCGGTCGCCGCTCCTCTCGTCGTGCACCGTGAAACTTCTCGACAAAAATAGTACAACGTATTTTTAGGAAACACCGGCCCGAGATATAACCGGGTGGTCGGCGGCGGTGGTGGCGTACGCGCGCGGACCATCCGGAGACGACGCTAGATCGTTGTAATTTCGCACGGCTGTTTGCTAAACGCGCTCGCTGGTACGCGAGCCGTGAAAGTGATTTCAGCAGCGACGTATGCGAGCGGCCAACCGATTTTTGTAACGAACAAAGAGAGAAGTTAATAATATCTCGCGTCGGAGATAAAAGGAATATGGGCCAGCGGGAAGCCTCCTAAAATATCCTCGAATTCGAGTCGGTGCGCGACGAATAAATATTTGTTCGGTGAGAATAAGAGATCGCTAACGCAACAACGGGCTCGTTATCGATTGTTGCCACAGCCATTGTCATTTCCTGGTTGAACAATCGTTGCGCTGCGCGCAATAAAATTCGTGAGTGATCCGCGTTATCATCGCTGCACCGGGGCGTCTCTATTAAATTTGCGAAATGTCGAGTGGTGCTCGTATCTCGTATCATCGAGTGTTTCTGTTTCGAATCGGGATGCAGGCGAAAATAAAAATAAAGAGAGAGAGAGAGAGAGAGAGAGAGAGAGAGAGGAAAATGGGGGAGGGAAAACGAGCGGCTGTACACGGG
>NW_017151272.1:397462-462853 GCF_001652005.2 Ceratina calcarata | reverse complement strand
GTTCTAAATCCGCCCCGGGCCGATATCGCGATTACGATAAGAAGCACGTACGATAACGTTTATGCGACGATAATGGGACCGCGAAGTGCACCGGATTTGCCCGCGGATTCCACCCTTTCAACCGTTCCCCGCGTGCCAGGAAACGTAACGCCGGTGACTCGTCGCTGAAACGCACTGACGTTCGCGCGTCCATTCAATTTCGACGATTAAGAAATGCTTGTTTTACGAGGTTCAATATTTCGGAAACGTTCTCTTGACCGCGATACACACGATGCACGCGTGTATATTCGTGACACCGATTTAATGCCAATGGAGACAATGCCTTAACGAGGTAATCGCTTTAATAGGGGACACTCGTTTATCTAGGGGTTCTCGATGAATTGGCCCAGCCTCGAACTTTTTTCACGCTGTTCACTGACACGCGAGCTTTTCCACGTGTGTGGGTGCCTGGTCGAAAGTTGCTCTAGAATGCACCAGTTCCTCGGCTTCAGTTCCCATCTCACCCTCTGATCAATACTTTTAACGTTGCCTCCCGAAAGGTGCGTTGGTCTCTCTGTTCCAAGAGTCGCAAACACGATTCTTCGAAGATCGACGTCGTTGCTCGCGTATGCGCGAACTACCTCGCCAATCGACGTATCGCAACAGATTAATCGAAACGTCAGACGAACAGGAAAGTGGTAGCGCGTTCGTGTATTATTTTCGTCGGTCCCCTTTCCAACGTTACGACGACGTAACTCGAAGAGAACATCCGGCGACCCGACAAATTTATATAAATGAGCGAAAAACTCGTCCGCTACGGAGCATCCCGGTCTAGCGCGCCGCGCGGGTCACTTTAAACCGTATCCCTTTGAAAATTACATAGGCGAGGCACAGGTTGTTGCACTGGATCGTGGGCATACGGGCGTGAATCCCGAGTGTAAACGCGAAACTTATCCGTCGAGCCAACAAACCGGAAACGTGTGACTTCGTTTGTCGTCTATCAATTCGTCAAACACTTTAATTAGGTTTATATTTGGCTACGACCGCGGCGGCGGCGGCGGCGGCGGCGTGGCTCCGCGGTCTGTGCAATTGCCGTGGCGTCGTCGCTGCGTCGATCGCGGCATCAACCGTGCGGCCGTTCGTTGCGTTACACGCGAAACGTTTCAGTTATTATGTAATTTGATACGAGAGGTCGGTATTTTATTTCGCTGGAAATATTAAATGGCCGACTACTATTCTATTTTGCTGTACGATCACAGCGCGCTGCCAAAACACGTTTCACGGCGAAATGGCATCAAGATCACGGCGATAGTTTTCGTTTCGGTTAAAAATACGCTAGACCCGGGTAGTACGGTGCACCTCCGACGGTTCGCGTGAATTTTTCAGTTTCTTCTTTTTTCTTCTCGGTCGCCGCTCCTCTCGTCGTGCACCGTGAAACTTCTCGACAAAAATAGTACAACGTATTTTTAGGAAACACCGGCCCGAGATATAACCGGGTGGTCGGCGGCGGTGGTGGCGTACGCGCGCGGACCATCCGGAGACGACGCTAGATCGTTGTAATTTCGCACGGCTGTTTGCTAAACGCGCTCGCTGGTACGCGAGCCGTGAAAGTGATTTCAGCAGCGACGTATGCGAGCGGCCAACCGATTTTTGTAACGAACAAAGAGAGAAGTTAATAATATCTCGCGTCGGAGATAAAAGGAATATGGGCCAGCGGGAAGCCTCCTAAAATATCCTCGAATTCGAGTCGGTGCGCGACGAATAAATATTTGTTCGGTGAGAATAAGAGATCGCTAACGCAACAACGGGCTCGTTATCGATTGTTGCCACAGCCATTGTCATTTCCTGGTTGAACAATCGTTGCGCTGCGCGCAATAAAATTCGTGAGTGATCCGCGTTATCATCGCTGCACCGGGGCGTCTCTATTAAATTTGCGAAATGTCGAGTGGTGCTCGTATCTCGTATCATCGAGTGTTTCTGTTTCGAATCGGGATGCAGGCGAAAATAAAAATAAAGAGAGAGAGAGAGAGAGAGAGAGAGAGAGAGGAAAATGGGGGAGGGAAAACGAGCGGCTGTACACGGGGAGGATCGAGGAACGTGCCAATTACACGATGGGATACCTCGGCACGGCACACCTTAAAAAAGGAAACACGTGTCGCTATATATAGATCGGTCTATCTGCTGGGATGCTGGCACATATAGTTCATGAATGTTTAGGTCGATAACAATCTTCTTCCGCGGCACGTCAGATAGAAACGAGCATTTTTTATCCTCGTTAATAACTTTCGACGCCGGTGTCTAAATATAGAATCGCGCGAATAATCGATGCGACCTCAAAGTTTTTCTAAGATCTTCGAGGAATCGCGAGAGGACTGGACGAACCGTGAGAGATCTCTCCGTTGACGCTAGGAGTCGACGCGAATTCGATTTGGTCTACTTTAATTCATTGCTCGTGCAACGAAACGAGCATTGTTTCGCAGCCTCTCTGACCTCGTTCAAAATCCATCGACGTCCGTCTTCTCGAACGCGTTCGCTGTCGGTGCGACGCCCGAAATATTTCGATTCCCGTCCGTCCGATCGGACCGACGATTTCGTGGGCTGGTCGCGTTCACCGCAGAGCGTCGCCCGTTCGAATTAACATCGTCAGAGCCAACCTCAAGGTCGGCGGAGTCGGACCGCCGCGATAACCAGAAAATCGTTCTGGTGCAGCCAGTGGGTCACGACCTCCTTCCTCTTTCAATTCTCCTGAGGTCGATAGCCTCATTTCTGTGCGAGCGCGCCAATTTCATGACCTACCTTCCTCGCGAGCCTAAACACCGGCCAGGCCAGCTTCCTGTCCCACGGCTTCGGTGGAAACACTTTGCCGAAAACCAATTTGTGGTACCTGAAATTACTCGAGGAGCCAATTTCGGGGCCGGTGAACGTTGATTTTGGTTGCCGTTGCACGCTCTTTCTTCTATTTACCGTTCGTCGTCCGATCGTCGATCAGCACTTTCTTTATGTCCTATAACAGGATTGACTCGTCGTAGGAACGTTTCTTCGCTACTCGAGTGCTCGAGAAAAAAAGCATCGTTGCTATTTGACATCCGGGCGGCCGTGTGTCCGTCAGTAAATATATTATCATCGTCAACCGACTGTGGATGGTTGCACGGTGGTGTCAAAGCGAAAGACCCACCCCTGTAAGCTCCTCTCTCTCTCTCTCTCTCTCTCTCTTTCTCTCTGTGTACACTCCGGTGTACGTACGTGCAGCTATATAAGTCTGCACGTACGATTGATGGCGGAGCAGCGGTGGCAGTGACCCATGACCCGGATTGGAAACTGGGTGCCAGAGAGGCATACCCGGCGAGGCCGAGAGGGCGAGAGTTGGGGTTAGTATAGGACACCAACGGGGATCGATTTTCTCTCTTCGTGCGCTCTATCCACCCTAGACACCGGCCGGGGTGGTTCTCTCGAGAGGGACGGCGACAGAGAACCGGAGTGTGAGAGAGGGACGCGCGCGAGCGTGGGCGATGAAGAGAATTTCACTCCCTTCGTTGGTCTCTCCACCCTTTCGCTTCAGCCACTTCCTCCCTTCGGTCGCTCATTATCTTATCGCCAGCATTTCTCGATACCCCGATTCGTTTCAAGATCCACTGGCTACCATCTGGAATCGCGTGCACGCAAATTGGGAGCGGGATCGTGGACGCACGCCGCCAGTGTATCTCGCAGCGACGATATCTTGAATGGCGAGGATCGATCGTTACGGCATTGTCGAACGGTGATCCGTTTCAGAGATCTCTACGTCACGCGCGTAATCACCTTTCTCGTTTTTCTGTTGCAGTTTTCTAGATAAGGTAGCCATTGTTAAACAACCAGATTACACCCCCACGGAGCAGGTAATTGTCGACGCGAGAGCGTAGTCGGGCCGCTTAGAAAAATGCTGCCCGACCTCGCAGAGGAGACGGGAGTTTTTGACCGAGCGGCGAATTGATCTGTTTCAGGACATCCTCAGGTGTCGAGTCCTCACATCCGGTATCTTCGAAACGCAGTTTCAAGTCGACAAAGTAAACTTTCAGTAAGTCATCGCCGATAGCTTTACTCGGTTTTACTCCAGCGTCGTCGTCTAACTATATATAGACGACGTATTACAGTAACATCGGCCGGCGGTAAATATAACGCGAACCACACCGACGCGCATCTCATCCCGGCGTGTACATTACAGCTATAGACTCTCAGGTGCTATACGCGCGGAGCGAAATCCGTTAGCCGCGTTAACGCCTCCGCAACTTTATAATATTTCCCCTTTTTGCCTTGGTCCCCCGCTTCGCCCCCCTCGCTCGGGATCCCGTGTGTTTCACGCCGGCGGAGTCTTTATCGGGTCTCGCATGGAATTTTATCCCGCTAGAGTTTAATTTCCGAACAATTTCTTGGTATAAATCGCTCTGAATTAACCGTGGCAAAAAAAAAATTCTTCTCTCAACTCCCATTACGATAGTTCATTGATAAAGATTATTTCTTTTTACTCGGCGCCGCTCGGCGTTGCATAAAATTAAGTATCGAATTTCCGTCCAGAAATATTACAACGGCAGCGGTGCTCGTCTCTTTTTTTACAGTATGTTCGACGTCGGTGGTCAACGTGACGAGAGGAGAAAGTGGATACAGTGCTTTAACGATGTAACGGCAATCATATTCGTAACCGCATGTAGTAGTTATAACATGGTACTCAGGGAGGATCCGACGAAGTTGAGACTCAGAGAAAGTTTAGACCTCTTCAAAAGCATCTGGAACAATCGGTACGATCTAACTCGTTCTCGACGTCGCTCAGCGTCGACCGAGATCGGCAGTGTGCGTTGTTCACCCTCGGCGTCCCGTTTCTGTTCCAGGTGGCTCCGCACAATTTCCGTAATATTATTTTTAAATAAACAGGATCTATTGGCGGAAAAGGTGAAAGCAGGGAAGCACAAATTAGAAGACTATTTTCCAGAGTTCGCACGATATCAAACACCGGTTGAGCCGGGTATCGTGGCGGATCCTTCGGAACCTCCTGACGTTATGAGGGCCAAGTACTTCATTAGAGACGAATTTCTTGTAAGTATCTCGTAGACAGCGGCAAACCGCTCTCCGCCAGGGCCGTCGTACGAGCTCTCCCGTACGAAGGTCCTTCGAAGTCCGATCTTCCCAGCGACAGCTGTACAAAAGTTCGTTTTTCGGATTGTTCGCAGCGTATAAGCACAGCGAGCGGTGACGGCAAGCACTATTGTTATCCGCACTTCACATGCGCCGTCGATACGGAGAATATCAAGAGAGTGTTTAACGATTGTCGGGACATCATCCAGCGGATGCATTTGCGCCAGTACGAGCTCTTGTGACTTCGTTCCTGCCGGCATGTCCTGTCATCTATCCGTATAAAAATCACGATAGTGCTCCGCGTCGAGCTGAACGCGAGTCGAGCAAGAGCCGGTCGTACCGCGGCGGGCGATCCGTAACAAGTATCGCGAACGTACGGCAAGTATAAAACATCGGCGCGTAGAGACTCTTCTTCGCGTATGTCTCTGATGCCGTTTTAAATCAAGTTGCAAGATGTTGAAGCGCGTCGAAGAATCGCGCGTGTACGCATGATCAACGACCGTCGCGAGCCGCGAGTTCTTCTTCTGCTTCGACAGGGGAACGTTCCAAAGGAGAAGCTGATCACGGAGCGGGTGGGTGGGTTGGTTACCTAAATACGGATTAAATCTGTCTCGCAACAGAGGGGAATAATATCGTGGTTCTCTTTTTTGCACAGAATCGCTTACTATCTCATTGGTGTACAAGCAAATTATGCCCTCGCGCATCCTTACTCCAAACAATCGTTTCGACGGAGATGATGAAAAGAAATAAAACAGAGCATCGGGCATTTTCGATAACTCGACTCCTCTTTTAGGTTTCATCGAGAGTGTGCTGAACGTCGCGATTTTCGTGGGGACGGGAGGAGGAGGGGGAGGGGGTTGAGGGAGGATGAAAATAATATTCGTTACTAGGGAAAAAAAAACACGTGCAATTTTAACTATTACCTCGTTAATTTTATTCTTATTACGCATCAATTCGTTGATAAGAGGGAGGAAAGGAGACAGGGAGAGGGAGGGAGAGAGAGAGAATGTGGAGCGGGTGGATGCGCGCGTATGTGGACGAGAGTAAGAGACGTACGAATGTTTCAAAGGGAAAAAGAAGAAAGAAAAATACGTGGGCCGGTGTTACGATGTGACACATGACGGCGATCGTGTAACGGCTCTTTCGTCCGGCACACTCGTCGCGTTATTGTATCACGTTCAGATTTTAGCGTTAAGAACATTTCCTAAGACTTAGGTAATTTTCTCCGACGAAAAAGAATCCTTATCGTTATCTGACGTTTCTTTACTCATGTTCCGAATCTCTATTTTTCTTTTTCTCTGCCCCTTGAAGGAAGAAAGTGGAAAAAGGGGGGGAAACGATTTAATTATTATACACGATCTCTCCGACGTTTATTGGTAAAATGAATTATTTTCGAACTTCCGAATCTCGAAACTTTTTAAATCGCATTGGCCCGACCCGTAGAAGACTCAGCCGCACCTTTTTACAATGAAGAGTATTTTGTGAGATTTTACAGTATTTCGAAGAGCGTTTTAATTATATAAACTATGTATCAAATATGTACAGGGTGACCGTCCACGAGTTCATGTTTTTATGTGCGTTTCCTAACGAATCGAGATTCCTCACTGATATCGTTTTTACTGATTTCCATTAAAGCTATACTTTAATTCGTGTACTTAGGGCACATGTATCATCGTCATTGTAGCCTAGTGTCTACATGTAAATTCCTAAACGTACGCAAAAGGGAGAGGAGGGTAAAAGGGAGAGAGAGAGAGAGAGAGAGAGAGAGAGGGGGAGAGTGAGCAGCAGCGAAAGAGAGAGGGGGAGGGAGGGAGCAACGTGCCACGGTCGAAGAGAAATTCATCGTTTTGCACGTACACTTTCGACCATGGCATCAGGGCTCCGATGTTTACAACAATCAAAGTAAAACGTTACGGACACACAGAGAGGTACCGATGTACACGCTGCTCGTTCGTTCGAGTTCGTAACAGGTGAAAAAGAGTCCCGCGTCTAAGTTTCTCGAGTGACGAAATGCTTCGTGTCCCGTGGAGTGTGCGAAGGTGAACGCGTGTGAAATCTCGGTCGGTGCATCCGGATCACGATACGATCAGTCGTCGTCGTCGTCGGAACATTTCTTAGGATAAACGAACGAGCCTCCTGAACCAAAGTGCGATGTGCGAATTTCTTATCTCACGTAACTGTTACTATTTGGACACCCTGTATATGGTAAGCATCCTATCGTTTTCTTTAAAATCTCGACTCTCTTGTCTTTACTACTTACTTTACTTTCACTTCTTTACACTTCTCCTGTTTTTTTTTTTATTTCTCTCTCTCTCAATTTCATACTTGAACCCAAAGAAACGAGAGGGGTGTTTTGTACGCGTGTGCGAACCGCTTCGGAGGTACGCGCATTGCAGCTATTATCTCGCACGTGCGTACACGTGCGTTCTATTATAAATGCATAAACTGGTGAATTGATATATAACGTAGCCACTAAAAAAAGAAGAAGAAGAGGAGATTCGTCTCGGAACGGGTATCCTCTCGTCCCCGTGGCAGTTCACCCCGCGTGCGTACACCCTCCTGCACCTGGATTAAACTGCGGGTTACTGATGTGTGTAACGTCTAATACTTTTATAATAGGTAACGTCAGAGTTTAACGTCGAATTAAACTGATTAAAAATAAGAAGTACGAGTAAATAAGCCACGTCCCGGTGGTTTACAGCGGCGCGACGTTAAATATATTCGGGCATCCGGTCTTGCTATCCTTATTATCGTCTTGTTCCAATCCGATACTTTTCTAATCGAAACTCAGTAATCGTTCCCTAGTAAACCGAACAGAAGAATCCGAATAGCTGCAACAATCTTTTTTTATTTCTTCTTTTCTTTATATACACCTTTCGTTGTCTCGCTGCACCCTTGCGAAAGTACATTGGGTCGGCCGAGGCGCTTTCGATCCTCGGGTTAATTCAGTTTTTCACAACGGCACAAATTTTCCGGACGGCCCAATGTATCGTTGTCTTCGTCTCTTCTCCGGTACGAATCCTCTCGCGCTCGGCGATGCATGGGATAATTTCATATCTATCTCTCTTTTGACCCGCTCGAACGGTGTTCCCGTTTAATCACGTTTGAAACACTGTGGCCGTTGAAACGATGAGGATAGAAATTCCGGACATTGCATAACGGTTGCTCCGTAAATGCTGACGAGCCCACACCCTCGTAAATGTACTCTCGTGTAATATCAATGTACGGGCCCGTGTCTACATACATATTATATGTATACCTATCGCACTAATACATAAACCGACAAGCCATAGTTTGTAAACGGTATTTATAACTTTACGAAGTGTTATTTTTACTGTAAAACTTGATGACGGATGTAGGAGTGCGGTGGCAAGGATGCGAGGGAGCGAAAGGGAATATATAAAAAAATAAGGGAACCTGTGCGTCTATACGAATATACATAAAGCATAAAACATAAATAATTACCTGTCGATGAAACAAACTTCCGTGAAACTTTTAATGTTCACCCAGCACAAAGAGACGCGAATCGTCGTTTCGTGCGCGCGCGTCTGTGTGTGTGTGTGCGTGTGCGTGCGTGTACATGCGTGTATGAACGGGTATCGCGTAATTAGCATCGTTGCGAGTATTCTTTTTTTTTCCTCGTCGTATACGATTTTTTTTTAAAAACGCGTTCGTTCTGATTTCAAGCGCTCGCCACGTCGGACGGGGTAGTAGAGAAAGGATCGACGTCCGCCTCGGTTGGTCGCGATGCAATAAAAACGCACGCAAAGGAAGAGATATATTATATCTACTGTTTACTGCTCGTTGGATGTGAACGAAATCCGTAAATGTAATTTATAATTGACTGTTGTGCGCGCGTACGCAAGTGAGAGACAAATAAAATGAAGAGAAGTATCGAATTAAACGACCATTACACGTGGCCAGATATACATACATGCGTAGATAGTGATTATACGTGTATACATACGCCGATCGCACAAGTTTTCGTTTCTTTTACTCTACGTACAATGTACCGGGCGCAGCGAGTGTACTATAACCGTGTACGCGTGAAAAACGACCGGTGCAAGTGATTATTATCATTTGTAAATACGACTAGGACAGAAGACAATGACGTATCGATGCTTCGACGAAGCCGATTCGGAATTGTGCGAATGCATTTAAATCTCTCGATGGTAGTCAAGACTTTTTTTTTTAAAACGTCTCAAGACTCCCCTAGTGTCGAGTCTACTTTTCTACGGAACACGTTGCTCTTTGTTCTGTCATCCCATTCGTGCAATCTCATTCGCGGACTGTGGTCGAGAGCATTGCCTTAAGAAGCGAAAGTCAAAGTAGACGAGTGGGTAAGGTTGGAAACGAGTCACAGCATTGCCGGCAAGTATCGTTGATTAATTAATAATCGAATGCTTGTTCGTTCAGGAATGTGAAATTACGGCCCGATCGGTTACACGTTTCTAACGAGGCCACGTCTGCTCGTAGATAGATACATACGCGTTTACGTTGAGAGTACAGAGTCATTTATTGTGATCGTCTTATCGTTACACTGTTAAAAAGAAAATTGTCTTTACCACTTACTTAGTCAGATTTTATTGAAACGGATCGTGTAGTTTATATTATTATTATTATTATCATCATCGTCGTATCACGCTCATCGTCTCATTCTCATCGTCGTTATTATATATTGTCATTATTATTGTGATCAGCGATTACTGCTGTAATCATTGTTGAGAGGATATATATTCGGGGGAGAATCAACTGTGTCTCACTGAACGACCGCGATCCGCCCTGAACACACCTAACCTTCTCTCGTCAAAGAAAAATCTTATGATCGTTCGTCAGATCGCGGTTCCGGTACGATTCAGTGAGAGACAGTTTTCAAAAGTCTTGATACAAGACGAAGGTCGGCTCGCGAACGACGTGCACATCTGCGTACGTGCATACGGAGGCTGGATAATCGTTTTGAAAGTTGGAATTAAATCGATGACGCATACGCGAATGCAGCGGAAAGTCAACAGGCTAAATCGTTTGAGATTCGGTTAAACGACGCCGATGCGTTTTCCATCGTGAAGGTGCTACATATACTTCTTTCGATTCTTGCTAAATCGCATTCGCTCCGGAACCGGATATGTCGAGGCGACGCGTCGCGTGCATCATTGTTTCTCTTTCTTTCGACTCTTCAACGTCTTCGTTGGCAACGTAGTGTTAATCGATTGCGTCAGGCTGCTACTCGCCTCGGAAAGTTCTTTGAACATTTTCGCTGATCGTCACCGCGACACAATTGACGAGTGTTTCGTCGATCGGAGTCGCGGAGCGTAGAACGAGTAAATTTTCCAAATCTCTTTTCGCTGGCCTGCGGATGTTTTCTACGTGCAAATTCATTTCTCCGCGTTCGCAGTTCACCTCGGGTACCTTTTATGTTCACGCGCATTCCGGATATTTCTTGATCATTTAAGCACGCGAACATCCACAGTCTACTTGTTCCGCGCAGTGAAAAGAACACGTTCCATCGAGCTCTATCTAGAAAAATCTCGACGACCGTTCTCTATCATGATTCCAAAACGTTTCCCGATCGTGGATCGTGCCTTTCTACAGTTCTCTCAAACCGTTTCGTTGATTACTTCGTACTTGATCGGAAAATCGAGACTGCTTCAATAGAACTCTCGGAGGACCGCGTCGAAGTGATCTTACCGTCGACGAGAGCCCGTTCATCCATTGATTCCTCGTTCGTTCGATCGCCGGATCTCGACGTAAGACCACTTGGACCCGAGGTCTCATTAGGTAAAGAGAAATAATGAAGCGGGTGCGTGAAAGACAAGAGAAAGAAGCTACTTGTGCCTCGAGCGCGGCAACTATCCTATATTCGTTGAACGAACAGTCGAGAGGAGAACAGAGCGAACGATGTTCTCGACTGTCGCCACGTTATTCTATAAAACTAATTTCTATGGAAATATATGTGTACGGTGGATCGATCGTCGATGTTGTCCGAGAATCGAACTTTTTTTCTAGTCTTCGTCATCTTGCTCGCTAGGATCCGGGAAACGAGAAAAATAGATACCGAATACTTCTTCGATGGTGTTCGAACCTTGGAGACCGGGGAACATTCGAACGTTTTATTGGTAATCACGTCGGTCCTAGCGGTGAACGGGAAGGGCGACCGGGTCCCTCGATCGTGTGCATGTATATCCGCGCGGAAGAACGCGCGTGTACGGGGAGACTAATTGCGACGGAGGAAGAAGAGAAAGAGGAGAGCTACCGACTCGTCAATAAGTACGTTCCCCCGCCCCCAAGAAACAAAACCCGTGTTTTCTCCCTAATTCTTAATGAATTCGTTGTTGCGTGTCTCTTAGAAGTATGTTTAGCTGACAGAAAATAAAGAAACAAAAAATTTAAGGAAGATGAATTCGATGCGCGAAACTCGAGAGCGAAAGGAGGGACCGTAACGTTCGTAATGAGCGTTGATTGTACACGTACGAAAACTACAGACGGACAAAAGTGAAGAAGAAAGATGTGCGTGGTGTAAATGAGTAATTGAACAGGTGAAACTCGTTAGGAAAAATGAAATTCAATGTTGTCTACCCCATGATTTTCTCTCTCTCTCCGTGTTACTAAATGAAAAAAAAAAGACCACGTGAAAACGAGTACGAGGAATTTTCTGTTTCAAAATAAACCGTCTAGACTTAATCGAGTTTTCACGATGATGGGACTGCACAATAAAAATAAAATCGCATCGGTGGAAAATGGGAAAAAAAGAGAAATTAACAAGCTGATACATATTGCGTGAGATGCAATCAAATGAAAAGATATGGTTACTATATAAAATACGCGAACCGGTATTGATCGCCCGGCTCGTTTAGTTGTCGATGCTATTTAAGTAAGAATCGTGGGGTGGACATGTAGGTATATATGATAAACTGATATGCATATAAATACATAAATAAATATATATATTATATATATGTTATATATATTATATATATATTATTATAAATATAATTCATTGAGTTAATGCGATCGAATGCGATACCGCGTGCGTGGCGAAACTAGAGTGTGCGTTGAGCAGAGAAGAGACCGAGAGAGAGAATAACTCGAACGACTGTAAATGTGTTTTTAAATTACAAGAAGATAAAAAAAAAGATATTTCATTCTCATTCTGTGATGACTGTCTGAATATGGAGAGTAAACAAAAAAAAAAGATGTTTTCATGAATCTATGCTGATTAATCAATTAAATTATTATATAGCGAGTAAAAAGGAAGGGTTCGACTCGTGTTGTACTGACTGCGCGAAGAGAATAAATAAAGGAGAGACCATCTACGAGCGTAAAGATATACGTGCGTCTCGTTCGCTCGCGTGAACCAGACACGCGTTACGTACATGGTACAGCGCGTGCCACGGCGCGTGTCGCGCGTGGATCATGTGCCGTGTTTGAGAAGATGAGATATAATGAAAGGGAGGACACGTACGCTATATCCGAATGCAGAAGAGGAGAGCAGTATGATTTGTATACTGTATAACTTTAGTCGTTTACCATTGATTTCGAGAAATGTGTATAAATTATTATGTGTAATTAAACAGAGGTCATTTAGTAAGTTCTAAGAGTATATAATATACGATATATTATATATACTATACAAAAAAGAAAAGTGAATCACAAAAGACGCGCGCATGTGCCGCGCACATGCACATATACAAGACAAGAAATGGGAAGTAAAAAAGAAACAAAGATATATTGTGAAAATTACAAAATCAACAACCACAGCAAGGCCCACTGTATTATACATTTGTGTAACTAAAATAGCGATGGTACAATTATGAAGAATTATAAAGATACAATAAACACTTACCGTATGTCTTATATACACATATACAAATGCTATCTGAGTCACACGTTTTCTTTTTCGAACAAAATCTATCGGAGATGGTTCCATAGAATCAGACGACATGTTTCGCGAAGGCAAAATGTTTTATTACTTGTAACAAATTTATACACTCGAAAGTACGGTATATTTATAAATATTAAGGAATCGTTCGAGCATCGTGCAGCGAGTCACTTGGAGACGGGGTAAAGTCAAAATCCTACGGCTGAAGACGGTTCACTTCACCGCTTTGGCAATGTGCCTCTTCAAGTACAGGAGTTGCGTATTCGATTCCAACAACGATAACACGTTCACGAAAGGCATCATTTCCTCGCTATGATTCTGATAGTTCGAGCCTACGAATCATTACGATCAGATGGGTTCACCTGATTCCCGACGAAACATACTTACCCATCGCCGCTTTCTTTTCTCCGTACACAACTTTCCCGTCAAAGTCGTTCATCGGCACTTTCATGTCCGGGTCCACTTGCTGAATTGTAATGTTCAAGTGATCCTCGATGTCAGCTAGATACTGGCAAGAAACGTGATCGTTAACGTGGAAGGAACAAGTAGTCAGATTTCGTGAAACTCACGTTCGGCTCGTTGTACCAAATGCAACATCCGCCCTTGTCGGTGAGATTGGTATTGGAACAGTTCCTTCCACGGGAGGTACACCATTCACCGTGATACCACACTTTCTCAGGAACTTTACTGACCAACGAAATGGCCAGACCCATTCGTTCGGCTCGACCCACTCTACCGATGCGATGAACGTAATTCGATTTCTCGTCGGGCAGTGTTATATTGATCACTGACAAAACGATCGTTTGATTAATAAATCCGCGTGAACCGTTCAGAATGAAATAGAGGACACGTACTGAAAGGCAATCCGCTAATGTCTAAACCTCTGGCCGCGACGTCGGTACAGATCAAGAACTTGACGTCTGCTCGTTTGAATTTCTCCAAGTTAGATTTACGTTCCGCAGGTTTGCGGTCGCCGTGCAGACACACGCAAGAAAATTGCTTGCCATCAGATTGTTTCAAATATCGTTCCAGATTGTCGCAATCTAATTTAGTTCTGCAGAAAATTATAGCTCTGTCCATGTTGTGCTCCTTGATAGCGCGAATACAATATTCGGCTTTTAGGATTTTCACAGCCTCCGAAAGGGTTTCTGTAGAATACATTTAATCGCACAATTAAGACGTACAAAAATATTATGAACGGTCCAACGCCGAACGTACCAGGATTATTACTCCCGGGTCTCACGTTATCTCTACTATGGACGCCATCGGTCTCGATGTGGTGTCTCAGATTGTGCCAAGACTTGTCCTGCTGCGGGTCTATCATCACGACGACGTGGTGCACCGTTTCAGGCACAGCGTCTTCACCCTTCAAATCTACCCACGTTGGAAAATGCATCAAACGTTCCTACGCAAAATAAAGCGTCATTCCACGCACCACATCATTTATATTTCGCAGAAAGACCCTTAATTCTTACAGCCATCTTTTTGACTTCAAACGCGTGTAACGTTGCCGAACAAACGATCATTTGCAATCTTTTTCCATCCGACGTGATCTTTGGTATTTGTTGATGCAAACGTTCGATCAATTGCGTGTATCCCTGTTTCAACAGACCATCAGCTTCGTCCAAGATAAAGAACCTGCGAGAAAATCATAGTATAATATCTACGAGTGTATATCGATGAATTTTATAATACCTGCAATGAGTCAGAGCCAAGTATCCGCCTTGTATCAAGTCTTCTAAACGACCAGGCGTTCCGACCACTATGTCCACACCGGAATTTAACGCAGCAATTTGATCCTTCACGCTGACACCACCAATTACTAATAGATCCTTGATCGTGGGATCTTTCAAATGTTTTTTGAACTATACCAAAACACCAGTATTTAATATATCTGATAAAATGATCTCGATCGCTGATTCCTTACCTTCTGAATTTGACTGTATGTTTGTTCAGCGAGTTCTCTAGAAGGCTCGATTATTATAGCTTGAGGGGCATTGCATTTTGGCTTTCCATCATCTCTACTCTGACCCTGATTACTATTTATGGGGTTTTCTCTCACGACTTCCTTAGGGGCCGACGCGACGGCTACGTAGTCGCTCGGCGGTGGATATTTAAATGGTTGTGCACCGAAGTTGAACGACATTTCCGCATTTTTCAATACCACGGCTGGATAAAATGTTTGCGATTTCTGTTGAGCATTTAGGGTGAATGCCACACCTAGATCTACACCGTTTTTAGTGAATCTGATTTCACCCTTTGACAAGTCTAAGAGGCATCCAATTACATCGTGCATTCCAAATGCCTCTCCATAACTGTCGAACTGTTTGGCATTCGATTTTTTACCAGTGCCACCGAAGCCAAACCCAAATTTATCCGTTCCTAAGTCCAACACGGCCTGTTTTATCAAATAAAAGCTACTGTATTATATTTTTACGATACGAAGAAGTGATTACAATTTTTATTAAATACTTGAGACGTGGACCAGCCCACGCGACATAATCCCTCGTCAGTTACTATAGCTTCAAAGAAGTATTTCTCTTTCCCTTGGATCCCCTTGTTTGCCCTACAGCCATGCCATTCCTTTTGCTCACGACTTTGGCACCTTAGACCATCAGGAGTTACAGCCAGTGCTCTGCCTCTGTCAAATAAACTCAGCGACCAATGCTTAGCTGCAAAGAATTAAGAGTTCTTTGAAAACTGAACACAGATAATATAAGTAGGGAAGGAAGGAAAGAGATACTAACAATGTTGAGCCTGAGTCTTGGGAGCATTGCCTGTTTTACCAGACTCGAGATCTTTCAAGGTTTCCCATACAATTTGCAGAACTGGCAGGCAAAAAGCGCCTGTCTTCCCACTGCCAGTCTCTGCAGCCATCAAGACATCTCCGCCACCCAAAATCAGTGGGATCGCCTCTGCTTGGACATCAGTTGGCAATCTAAAATATTTCAATAGTACCTGACGTTTTGTGTACTGCATATCGCGGAATTCCGGTTTACTCACGTCCACTCCATTTCATCGACGGCTTTCCCGATTTCGGGTAAAACACCCATTTCTAAAATAAGATATTGACATATGCACAGTTGTGATCATTTCGTCGAACATTTTTAGCTACAGTTTTCCTTGTCTTAATTATTAAATCGTTAATGTATTTAGTAAAATATGCTTACCTTCGAACGCCGTCATTGTTACGCCTTTAATTTAAGTTCCTTCTTAACTAAACGTAAAAATTCAACAACGTTCACCGGCGTGGTTTTACGAGATCAAAATATTACATCGTCCGACGTTGACGTTTTTATCTATATAAGATCAGAGAGGAAACGAGAGTGCTCACTGCTCATCTGCTCGGGTTTTGCGTGTTCCTCATACTAGTGCTGCCCCCAGCTTTTTCTTGCAAGGATCTGAATCTGACACGGTTTTTCTCGTAACAATTAATGATCCACAATGATCACCACGTGAATGCAACAATTGAACTGAATTGAACTATCGCGTAAAAATGCTGACGCTCAGAAACATTATCACGAAAGTGCACACGTGCTCGTATCAAGCATTGACGTACTGCACGAAATCCAGTGAACAAATTCCTCAGCAAGGTACAGAGCAAATCGAGGAACAGATTACAGAGCAAATTGATCCGATTATTTCTAAGAAGAATTTCGACGACGAAAAATTCCTCTACCAAAAGCCGCGAGAAGTATGGCTGGAGAACTTGGACACCGTTCAGAGTAAAAAATTAGGACTCGTACAACTACATCCCACTGTTTATGGAGCAGCTCCAAGGATAGATATAATTCATCAAAATGTGCAATGGCAAAGGATGTATCGTTGGGTGGTACGTATCAATCGTCTCGATCAATTCGTAACATCGTAATTTGTTAACGGCATGAATTAATTTTTTGTTTCAGTGTTATGCACATACGAAAACACGTGCAGAGGTAAGAGGCGGTGGTAGGAAACCGTGGCCTCAGAAGGGAACAGGCCGTGCACGTCACGGCAGCATACGTTCTCCACTGTGGAGAGGAGGCGGTGTCATTCATGGTCCCAGATCTCCTACGACCCATTTCTACATGCTACCCTTTTTTACCAGAATCGCTGGGCTTACATCCACGCTGTCTGTGAAATTAGCCCAAGACGATATGTACATTGTTAAAGATCTAGAGATCCCGACAAAAGAAAGATCGTATATAGAAGAACTAATAGATGAAAGAAAATGGGGTCCCTCCGTGTTATTTGTTGATACCGAAGATATGATGCCTATAAATATTGCCGAAGCTACAGATACGATCAAGCATGTAAATTTAATGCCGGCGTATGGTAAGTTATCATAATTCTAATTATCTTTTATATTTCGTACAATTCTCATTTCTCTTTTTAGGATTGAATGTCTACAGTATGTTGAAACATGACACTTTAGTTCTGACCGAAAGAGCTGCGCGCTTAATCGAAGAGAAAATACTGTTTCAATATCACAGGCCAGACAGTCGTAAATTAATGTCAACAAAGAAGCTGAATCAGTAATTAGGGAAAGAATTAAATATCCGTTTATTATATATCAAATTACATTTATTTATTACAACGTTAAACAGATTCTCCTTGTAACAGCTCAACATAATTATGTGTCCCAGTTTCATCCTAGGTAAAATCCAATTCTATCTCGAACCTTGGTCATTTCCTCTTCAACGTCGGCATACTAACAGACTTCTTTGGAAGAGGCTGAAAGTTTAAATATTATAAAAAGAATTAAATGCTAATTTCTAACTATAAAACGTCCTTACCATTGGATGGGGATCCGTGCCTAACATTTTCTCACGAATTGCCCATCTTATGCTCGAGTGCTTGGCTTCTCCAGGAAAAGACATTTGCTTCCATTCCTGTTGATACCTCTGATAGAGAGTAACAGGATCAGATTTTCTCGCACTTAAATTCTTTTGAACCTCTGGTTGTAGCCTCCAAGGTCTAATAACTGTACACAGTAACGAGAGAGTAAAATCCATGTATGCGTAAAGTTAAATATGTGAGAATCTTACAAGACTTTGTATTCCTCGTAGACGATGTGCTTTTCGTTTGGCTACTCGCAACGCACTCTCGGTGTTCCAATATGTTTGGAGCACTCATAGGTCGTGCAGAGTGCAAGGTATTTGATTTTGGTAAAGTATCTGATACATCGTCGTGTTCAAGTTTCGTCCTACTCTGTTTCTCTATATGAACATTCTTCTTCGAGAGACTCCCACATTTATTTCTACTGTTCAAACAAAGCTTTTCATCTTCATTGTCACAGGAAACGCTGCTGGATTTAATACTGTAATGATCTTGAGCTCTTTTGGGCTTCGACTTCAATTGTATCATGTCCACATTGCTCCTCGCGTTTTCATAGTTCTCTTCAGAATTCGCAGAATTTATGTTCTCCTTGTCGCTCGACATACATTTCACTCTCACCTTTACAAAAGACGTGTCAATATAGGAACTGGAAGAATTAGTAGAAAATGTATTTTCGATCGAACGAAACTCTGTCTTTTGTTCTGTGAGAATTTCTCTGATCACGTTCCTCTGCTTATCTATTATCCTTCTCCTTATCTCTTCCTTTCTTTGCTGCCTCTCACGATCTTTTACTTTTCTGTACAACTTCAAGTCTTGCGTCGAAAAAAAATATACATAAGTTCGCGCGTATTACGATGTTATGAACGATACGCAGAAAATATTTGAAGAACGAAAAATTGTTTACAATACCTTTCATGAAATCTTTAAGTTGTTGCGCGGTGATCCCAACGAAACCCAAGGAGTTTAGGAGAGCAAGCACTTCTTTAGGATCGTCGTTCATTGTTAATGTAATAATGTTGATTTATAACAATAAAATATGCGAAGAACGATCACCGTTTGTTCTCGTATACACCATTCAAACGGCAGAAACGTTAAAATCCGTCTCCTTGCAAAGTGGAACGATCACTTATTTCAAACGAAAGTACAAGCCCTCCGATGAATCAATTTGCGCCCTTTAAGATTCACATTAAAGCTAACAACTCAGAGAATAAGTAAATTCGTGCTTAATCACGGTATCTATCGCACTTTTAAAAATATAAACAATTCTTTATAGGATATTTCGATGAATTTGAGTAACATGCGCTACTACTGGAAGTTGGTCGAACTATGTCGACATTGTCGACCGCCAGTAAAGTACTCCTAAAGGACAAACAGAAATTTAAATACCACGGCTTCTAATAATGACCCGGTTTTAAAAAATTAAACGCGTACAGCGTAAAAATGGGGGTAAATATCACAATCAGATAGAAAGAAAATTGTTCTCTGATCTTTCAGCTTTAATTTAACCGGTAATACGTCCAAATCGGTTCATCGAGAGCCAAGACATCAATATCTTTCTGAAGGCTACTTTTACCATTATTCCACGACATCGTCGTCAATAAATCTCTCTTAAGGATGTATTGGCTATACAGCCAATCCCAAAAGTAAAAAGAAATCAGACGTCGGAAGAACAATGCTAATAATAAATAGATACGTGCTAAAAAGTATAGAAGGAAATATTCAATTAATTATTGACGCTGGCAAAAAGCTTTCCATATAGAAATTTTAGGCACTGACATCCTCTACAAGAAAGATTCTATACATTTGTCTTCTAACTCCAGTATTTAACGAGTTAAGTGCAGTTAATTGGCATTTTATTGGCAATGACGAAATTCGACCGTCGAATCCAGCGAACTTTTGACAATAAATTTCGTTTTTCGTCAATAACTTCGAAACGGATGAACTTAGAGAGTCGTGTATGGGATCATTTTATAGAAGACGACGAGATCTACAATCTCTATATAACAGTTTCTCGCTAGCATCAATAGTTTACGAGTAATTTGCAAAAAACTGTTTTTCGTTTTTTGCAAATAACTCGGTAACTATTGGCACTAGCGAATTCTTTTTGCACAGAACTTGTAGATCTCGTCGTCCCCTACAAAATGAGCGTACATACGTCCCTCTACGTCCATCCGTTCGGGAGTTATTGACGAAAAACGAAAAACTGTTTTTTGCAATTTACTCGTAAACTATTGATGCTAGCGCAAAACTATTATATACGAATTGTAGATCTCGTCGTCCCCTACAAAATGAGCGTACATACGTCCCTCTACGTCCATCCGTTCGGGAGTTATTGACGAAAAACGAAAAACTGTTTTTTGCAATTTACTCGTAAACTATTGATGCTAGCGCAAAACTATTATATACGAATTGTAGATCTCGTCGTCCCCTACAAAATGAGCGTACATACGTCCCTCTACGTCCATCCGTTCGGGAGTTATTGACGAAAAACGAAAAACTGTTTTTTGCAATTTACTCGTAAACTATTGATGCTAGCGCAAAACTATTATATACGAATTGTAGATCTCGTCGTCCCCTACAAAATGAGCGTACATACGTCCCTCTACGTCCATCCGTTCGGGAGTTATTGACGAAAAACGAAAAACTGTTTTTTGCAATTTACTCGTAAACTATTGATGCTAGCGCAAAACTATTATATACGAATTGTAGATCTCGTCGTCCCCTACAAAATGAGCGTACATACGTCCCTCTACGTCCATCCGTTTGGAAGTTATTGGCAAAAAACAGAAAAACAGTTTTTTGCAAATAACTCGGTAACTATTGGCACTAGCGAATTCTTTTTACGCAGAAATTGTAGATCTTTTTAATAGTAATATTAATCTATAATAACAATGTCAACATGCTAGCATTGTTTAAGTACATAGCCTATACATCCTTAAAAAATATGTCAGGGATGTTCAAATAAAAGCCTGAAGTTTCTCAGGAGTTTT
This sequence comes from Ceratina calcarata, assembly GCF_001652005.2. Classification (NCBI taxonomy): domain Eukaryota; kingdom Metazoa; phylum Arthropoda; class Insecta; order Hymenoptera; family Apidae; genus Ceratina; species Ceratina calcarata. The sequence goes on along the minus strand of NW_017151272.1, from coordinate 442,084 downwards.
ATTTAACTGTGGGACCTTATATAAAAATAAGTGTATCAAATATAGAAATATAAGAAATACTACGAGGAATACATGTTGCAATGTAGAACAACACTTCCGACACAGAAAGAAATAAAATTCATGTGGTCAAAGGCTCCCGAGAAACATTTCTCACCGTGAACGTTTTTATTAAATAAATCGTTTCCTTTCGACGGTCAACCCTATCCTCTCCCTATAGATCGTTTCGAAGCGTTCATGTGGCGAGCAAAGTATTAATCGGTAGTTGCGCAGAACCTTTCACCTGCGCTTGATTTAAGTTTAACGAAGCATGTTTAATTGTGCATCAGTCTGAAAACTGATCACCATAGAAAATGTCGTCAGCGACGAACGATATCTCTCTGCTGTTCATTGTGATATTACTGAGAAATCATTTCCCAGGTAACAGTGCTCTCCCTCAACTTGAAAAATCGAACTTGACAAATTGAAAGTGGCGCAAGAACAAAGTGCAACTATCTTTCAGACGTACAAGCATCAAAAATTTATGCTTTAGACGTCCCACTTGTAATACGCAATGGAAGTGGCCCGATTGATTTGTCTTGCATTTACAACGTTAAAGAACACGAGAACGGTCTCGTGGTGAAGTGGTATCATAACACGGATCAGATCTATCAGTGGATACCGCCAAGTAACGTCTATTACGATTGAGATTTCAGATCCACCGAAAAGGTACGTATCCATGATCCCCTTCGTTGTGACTATAATTACAGTGCCGCCACAGGACGTAGGAGTCATAAGTGGTTTCGCCGAATATCCTGAAGAATATTTAAGACATCCTAATTCGCGATCGATCATACGTTTGAAAATGGCAACGCTCGAAATGAGAGGCGATTATACCTGCGCGATCAGCACCTTTCAAGAAGAAGACGCGAGAAGAACGAGGATGACTGTTTACGGTAATTCCTTGATCATGAATGAACATGTGTCCAACAGTATGAATTTAAATGTTGTGTTTCAGAGCCGGAAAGTAACGCGACGATTCACGTCTCTTCGTTCAACGAGAGTCATATGAACGTAACGTGCGTCGTAAATGGAGCACAGCCGCGACCGATGTTAAAGATTTACGTGGAGGGCATGGAAGTGAACAACTATTACGATAAATCGGTGAAAATCATAGGATATCAAGATACGTTCTCTACGAAACGAAGCGCGATCATGAGCAACGCTCTGGAACCTTTACTATTAGAATGCGAAATTTCTATCCCGTACACGGATTACAAACGAAGAGAGAAGATCGTTTATTATCCTAGTCAGGATCGTTCCGATAAGTATGAAAATAAGAATCCACGTTTAGTCTAACTGTGTATCTTTCGTTCTCAGCTCAAATGCTGTCCCAGACGAGTGGTGCGTCAAGAAATCGAGATCGCGCTATCGGTATTATCGTTCTTTTCTGTATTCGTGAAGTGTTAAGGAAATAAGGAAGAATAAAACTCACGTTTCATCATAAATACGACGTTTATTTCCGTGCCATCTTTAAATCCACTTTCTTATACGCTTCATCGCTGCCTGAAGTACAGACTGTTCGGTTCCGCTGGAACGAGCCTCCATTTTATCTAACAGTTTCTTACTCTTCTTTTTAATCATGTTCCACTGCAATTTGTCCAAACCAGGATACGACTCTTTGGCCAGGAGATCTATCAGGTCCGATTTACTCTTGACATCGTCAAAAGTTAATATTTCCTTCGAAGCTCTTTTTTTCGTCGATCCTTTTAATTTCACTTCGGTGCTCGTCGACTCGTCTCTCGTATTTCCGGCACGTTTCTTCTCAGCACGATTTAAATTAAAAGAATGACGATCTATAGTTTCTACAAAACAAAAAGAATTTATGATCCAGCTCGATACTAACAGTAAATTATACTGCTTCTATGAACATTTTACCTCCCGTATCATCGTTAGGAACGACTTTCTGAGTGTCAACACTTGAGTTAAGCGTATCAAGATTTTCTACGTGTGAGGACGACTCTTCCAATTTTATTGTTCTATAAGAATCTTGTACATCGAGAAATGGATCTTCGTCGGAATCGTGATCGCGTGGCGTCAGTAATTTAAACATCGTATTTTTCACTCCATACGTTTGCGGAACTCTGAACAAATATACAAGTTATACGATCGTTACGATTTCTACATAACGATTTATCGCATATGTTTTTACATGCCTTGGAGTGATCTCGTCTATCCATGGGACTGCCAGCCATGATTTTAAATCGCTTGTGAGTTCATGATCGGCAGGCAGCCAAGGTAGACCGGAAACTTTGAGCAATTTCAAATGTGGATATAAATCATTGTACCACGTGCACGATCTCGAAACTAAATACCTCGACAACAGCCTACGATGTGATATGTATTATAATTTTTATACAGGCAACTTTCCGATTTATATTAAACGATTAAAAGATAACATACCATATTCTACTGACGACAGAATATGCGACTAAAGCCATGGACCAAGCATGACCTAAATTTATTCTGCATTTAAGATAATACGCAGAATACTTAGAAACCTCTTCCACGCGTAACATAAGTTTCGCAAAGCCTTGCGTTTTAACTAAAACGAATTCTACCATTTGCCTACTCGGCAACGTAACGAACTTCTCGTCCACCTCGACGTAATTCTTCAAATTCTTATATTCTTTCTCAAGGCACAGTGACAAGTATTTGAGCAAAGCTTTGTTCAACTTACACATCGACTTTAAAGCCTTGTCGTTTCGAAATTTAATTTTCATGCGATAAATCAATCTGCTTAAGATCGCAGCTTCTTTGTGGAACAATTCTTGGGAAGTCAAATCTTTCAGAGCTTGATCTATACTCGCGTTAAATTTAGTTATATCTAATAACAAAAACAAGGATTAATAAAACGAATTGTGTAAAAGATTCCTCTCCCCTTCTTCTACTTTACGAGCAAAAATTGACTTACCAAATTTCTGACGTGCGACACGACAAGTCGCATTCGGTGGTCGCTCCAATTGCACGCGATTCCAAATCGCTTCCATATTAAAGTATTTAACTTAATGCAACTATTTATTCTTACTCTATCGTCACTAAAACATAACCTCACTTTTTACACGTGCTTCGAAATATATTTATTGGCAGACGAGACATCGGTAAACTTTTCACTTATGTTCATCAATTACGTATAATGTACACACACACGGGATCGAAACGCGTATGGATGAGCGGACAGGTAGTACGAACGAAACAGATCAGATTTTAGATGTTCAAGCACAGGGACGGCAGTACACGGTCATTCCTTTGAAATCCGTGGGTCTCACCGGGCCGGGTCGAGCAAGTACAGGATCGTTCGGAGGAAAATCCAGGGGAACTATTTTATACACCCCGCGATACGCGATGCCTCCTTGGATCAAAGGTCGATACATCAAATTCGTGCAGTAACCGAGATTCAACGGCGAGTTTGACGGCTGTCTGAATCTTCAATGGAATTCTTTTAATTAATCAAACTTGAACCGTTGAATTCGCGATTAAACAGTTACCTGACACCCTTTATGGGCTCGATTTTACGACCGTAAGGATGATTTGTCCTACACCGTGGATCGACATTCAACATCGGCCAGTTGCACGTCGTCACCGTGCAACCCTCTCTGTCGAAATGAGCTAGTGGACAATAATCGCATACTCTTTTATCCAGTTTTGTTTCCATTTTGCACTTGCTAATTTTACGATTATAATTAATTTTCAACTACTGAAAGCCGATTCTAGGATCCGAGTGGTTGTCGCCATTTTAAATAAACAAACGCTACACTACGATGACAATTGTTCCACATATATTTCACGGACCGTATATACAAGAATTTCTAATCACGTAATTACTTAACGGTACGAGACTACAATTTTTTTTCAGGGCTGATGACACACGAAAGACGAACGACTGTCGGGGGACTGTAGAACGCGTTAACAGCAACCCGCGTAAGGCACGCATGGATATCTAACGGTTCCGGTGTAAAATAATCCACCGGTGGTAATCGGTGCTCTGTAAACTGGCCCGAGTTCGAAGGGCGCCGGGACCGGCTTAGGTAAAGGCGCACAGGTGATGCAGGGATGACCTGTGCAGGGCGGGCAAACGTATGGTCGTGGTGCGCAGGGTAAGAGGCAAGGCTGCGGAGGACATGGCATGCAGGTGAGAGGTATCGGGGGCATGCATGGAGAACAGCTAGGAGGTGGACACGGAGGCGGACAGCAATTCACTGGTGGACATGCCGGGGGACAGCAACTTGGCGGCGGACACGGAGGGCAGCAAGCCGGTGGCGGACACGGAGGGCAGCAGACCGGTGGTGGAGGAGGAATGCACAGCGTTGGATAGCAAGGTATACAAGGAGGCGGTGGACAGGGTGGCGGAAACATCGGGCAGGGACAAGGTTTGCAGGGCTGAGGTTGACACGTGTAAGCGCAGACGGGCTGAGGGCACGGATCGCAAATTGGCGGACAGTACGGTTCTTCTGGTGGGCAGCAACCGCACCTGAGAAGAACCAAGTTAACCCTTCATTTCGTTCACGAAGTAGGTAAAGAGATCATCGTACCACACTATCATTCGTCTCAAATCCTCCTTTTTATACGGTCGATCGCATCTTACTACCACCGACATTTGTCTCGATTACGATGGAATTGTTAACTAGAGAATTTTGAGAGAATTTCGGGATAAGAGATTCGAAATAAGGGCCTGAAGTTTGATCTTGAAATAATAGAAGAACATGAACGATTAATAAACGGCAAATTCAATTTATTGCATAAAGGTAATCATTTTGTTTTTCACTAAAGTACTTTGTTCATGTAATCGTTGTACAAATTTATTAACGACGCTGGAGTACGGGGTGTGATAATAGCCAGCGCGGCTTTAAAATGCTCCTTGGTAATCGCAGTAGCGTTTAAATCTTCCTCAAGCGCTTTCATGGCGGCCTCATGGCAAATCGCTTGAATTTCTGCTCCGGAATACCCTTCTGTGAGATCGACCAGATCTTGGATCTGCACATCTTCGACGATCGGCATGTTCCTTAACTTGATTTGGAAGATCTCTTGTCTGGTCTCGTAGTCGGGTAACGGCACGTATATTATCCTGTCCAAACGACCTGGCCGAAGAAGCGCCTGCGAGGAATCGATAAATTTAATTGATAAAACAACGATTTTAATAAAATCATTATTTATTACGAAGAGACTGACTTTATCAATTTTGTCGGGTCGGTTAGTCGCGGCCACTAATGTGACGCTGCCCAGCGCAGTGATCCCATCGAGTTCTGTCAATAATTGGGCGAGAACTCGTTCTTGCACGTTGCTTCCGCCGTTCGATGAAGAGCTTCGTTCGCCTCCCAGAGCATCTATCTCATCGATGAATACGATGGAAGGCGAGACCTGCCTCGCCTTTCGGAATACCTCCCTCACAGCCTTCTCTGACTCGCCGACCCATTTCGAAAACAATTCTGGTCCCTGAAAATCATGTTAGCTTCCTTTTAAAATGAACAATACTTAGACCGAAGTCTTACCTCGCGTCGCGTCTTACCTTTACGTTTAAAAAGTTCACTCTACTCTCTGTCGCAAGAGCTTTGGCAATCATCGTTTTCGAACAGCCGGGCGGCCCGAACATCAGAACTCCTCTCGGCGGATTTATGCCCATTCTTGAGAATGCCTCAGGATGGCGCAATGGCCACTCGACCGCCTGTTTCAATTTCAATTTCAAGTCTTTCTGCCCTCCGATATCGAACCACCGAACGTTCGGAAGTTCTATCAAGACTTCTTTCATTGCGGATGGTTTCGACACGGTTAAAGCGCGCTCAAAGTCGAAGTACGTTACTATGGACGAACAGCCAGTGCTTATACTCGATGTTTGATTACGTTTTAACGCGTTTAAAATCGCCTGGGAACACAAGCCGTATAAGTCAGCGCCGACGAATCCGTGAGTGACGAACGCGATACTCGTTACATTCTCCTCGGACAAAGAGTTCGGCATTTTTGCTAATAATTTTTTAAGTATTTCCGCACGCATATTGGGCGAGGGTACAAAGATCTCGAATTCCTTGTCTATTCTCCCAGGTCTTCGAAGAGATCCGTCTACGAGGTCCAGTTTCGACGTCGTAGCCAGTATCGCGATCTTAATGTTCGTATTTTGTATCTCGTCGAAGAGCGCGATCAGTTGAGAAAGAACTCTCCTCTCGTGATCCGTACTGGAATTACTTCTCTTCGGACACAAGCTGTCGATCTCCTCAATCAGTACGATACTCGGAGCTTTCGCTTTAGCTTCCGCGAAGATATCTTGCAATTTCTTTTCTGTCTCGCCCAGGGTTTTACTGTAAACGTCCGAACTGTAAATGGTGACGAAGTGTACGCCGCACTCCGTTATCAAGGCATTAGCGATGATAGATTTTCCGACACCGGCAGGACCGTACAACAATATTCCTTTATTAATAAAGAAATTATTCAGGTTTTCTAACGTCGGATATAAACCAAGAGCAATCTTAATAACGTCTTTAATGTCCTGTATTACTTTATCATATCCCCCAACATCCTCGAGTTTATATTTAACTTTCTTCTGTTCTTCTTCTTCTTCTTCTTCGTCATCCAAAATAGTCCACTTTGTATTATAAAGCGCTATGTAAAATGTATTATGTGATTGACTCGTTATGTTCATTTGTTCAAACTGGCCAGGCAAGTCGACAGTTTTAGATTCATCCGGTAGAACTTTGCTGATCTTATAGATCAATCTCTTTCCATAGAAAGGCACGCTGAATTTATTATTTACAGTGAATATTTTATTCTCATTGTGATTTTTAAGTATTACATCGAGCTCTGAGCTCGGCCGGATCCGTTTTCCAACACTTGAGATTATAAACTCTTTCGCAATGTTGACAGAGGAATGAAATTTCTCAACTTTGACTCTACCGTGAACGTTATTAAGTTCTATGGCTGCAACCATAAAAAACATGTTGGTGAAAAAATGTTCACGCAAATTATTATTCGGCAGGATTCGCTGTAAAATTTACCATGTTTCGTTAAACCGACGCTCGTCAAGCGTTTGTCTTTCGTTGGCCACGCAGTTTTAACCACTGTGCCATTCCTAGTAATTACAAGAACACGATCTGCTATCGCAATTTCGCATAATTGTAACGTAGACTGTGACACGAATACCATGTCGTCCAGTGTTCTTTCAGGAACATTTTTTGGCTGTTCTATGCAAAAAGTATTTTTCTATACTAAAGGAAAGTATAAGCGTCGATTCACTTAAGAGTAATATGTATATATACCTAATGATGTACACGCTTCTACGACACCGTACAACGTGCTCTTATAAATGAAATCATGATTCCAGTGTTCAAAATCCGGTGGGCAATTAGCCTCGTGCACCGTTAACTCTGTCTGTGTTAGAAGACACTGACATTTTTCACATGTTACCCAAAGGGAGAGACTTTTCCTCCCGCTTTCTTTTGTTTTCGAAGACATTCTGAAATAACATGATTAAATGACTGTGTTCCCACGTTTGCGATTTTAACAATGATTTGTATTTACTTAGAGTTTAAGAAACTAATAGATATTTTATAGAGAAACATAACCTAGGAGCTACAAAACTTTTATGTATTAACTGTGTGAGAACAATAATACATACGTTTTTGTAATACATAAACGACGGCATAAACGACGATTTTTATTCTGTGATTGTACTAATAGAAATTAATACGACGTATATAAATTTACGTAGATGTTTAGTTATTCGAATGGTACAAACAGTAAGTACATCCCGTGCGCGGCTGATAGCGCAAGACTGTCTATAGTCTATAATTTTCATTCAAATCGCTTATTTTTCATCGATTACTCCTAAAATATTTGAGATTTCGACCTTTTCTGCAGGTAATAGCAGTATCTATAACTTTTACTTGAAGCATTAGCTTCATACAAGAATCTGAAGGGCAATTTTGGCAAAATCACGAAAAAAATGAAAATTTTTTTTTTCTCAAAATTTCGAGAAATGTTTGAAGTAAAAGTTGTAGATTTTGCTATTACCTGCACGAAAGGTCATATACAATTTTCTTTTACCTTGAATACTTCAGGAGTAAAAATTGTGAGTCTTCTTGCCTCGATAGAAGCAAGGAGCAGGTACGGTTTCGTAAAAATGTTATATTTGGTTCTATTGCGTCCCGATTTTGACGAAACTTGAATGACATGTTGAGGAAAGATCTGTTTATGGGTCTATCAAGTTTCATTAAGATATCTATCCTACTTTTGTAGAAATTCGTCCAATAAGTTGTAGTAGTTAAACGCTTCTTTTATTTCTATCGATGGGTTCAAACTTTCCTGACGCCGCTTCATAACGTGTATATGTATATATTCAATGTAATTTTACGATTACTTCGTCGTCTCTCCCTGGTCTCTTCCGTCTTTGGCTGGTCTCTCCCTGCTCTTTCCCGTCTCTGGCTGGTTTCTCCTGTCTCTGGCTGTGTTTTCACTCTCCACATTATTGTCTTACACGATTTTAACATTCTTTTTCGTTTGTTCCAGACATCTATTAGTCAGGACATCCAAAAATAATAAAGACAGCAATTCCTGTGGTATCAGTGTCAATAATAAAATTAACTATAAACGTATTACTTAAGCATTCCTCCTTGTAAATTATTGTAAATCTCTTAAATTTTAATTAATAAAGAAATAGTTTAAATGGATTTCAAACGTCTCATTATTTACCTTTAATTCTATCCACATCTAATCTCTCCTACATGCCATCTTCACTTAGTATAAGCAGAAATAAGATGGAAATTTGAAATATTCTTGGAATTGGAATGCCAAGGCAAGAGTCAGTGCCACCTCCTATCACCTCATGTTCTCCTGATACAAATTCGAGAAAAATTTAACCAAATTGGACTTTGTATTAGGAGAACATGACAGTATAGGAGGTAACACTAACATGTATTGATGACGTCATTTTCAAGCGATCGGAATTCCTGAAATCTTACAGCACTGTGTCAGACCGCGCGATGCGTTCGCGGACAGGCAAGAGGCAAAAGACCCGACGGACGGACGGGCCAGCCGTCACGAACCGGGCCGACGTTCCCGTACCAAACGAGATTAATAGAGATCCGCCTGTCAGCCGGACGCCTCTCCGTCTGAGCGAGATCCAGCGGCTTCCAGACGGCCAGTCTTCTCGCAGATCGCAACCTGCGTGGGCAACAACCGATCGTGATCGATCGCGTTCTCCACTCTGGACTAACGCTGTTGCATGTCGTGCGAGTCCAAGAGCATCGCGCGTCTACCACGAACAATCTTCTAGTCATCCGGGCATACGTAGAGTAACGAGATATCGATCGAACGCCTGTGACCGCGCGACGTAACACCGTTACTGTTCAGAGGAAAGTTTCGATAAAGTGTAAACTCACCCCGTGCGCGCGCGACGGGCTTCAGGTTCTGCGGGAAACCAGGTTCGATCTTATCCGCGTTCATCCACGTTCGCCCTGATGCGAATAGAAATGACGAGGAGTCGGTGGGCCGTATTCGGTGGCTTCACCTTGGTTTGCCTCGCCAATTTGCGATTAGGTAGGCACCGCGCCGCTCTTCATCGTCGGTCAATTTTCTCGTCACCGACCGATGCGAATCGCGATAGAATCCAAAGAGTACGACGATACTTTTTGCGTTCATCGGGGATCGTGGTCGTGCGATGAGAGACAGAATCTGACGGTACCGTTGGGGCGGTTCCCGTGTTTCAGCCATCGGCGAGAAGGACAACGGCGACGAAGGGCACAACGAAGAAGTCAGGCAACACGTATGCTGCGCCAGACACGAGAAGATGATCGACGTGGGATACGGTGAGCGAAACCAGAAAGAATCGTTACGATAGAAAAAACCGAGGAAACGACGAAACGGGCAGAAGTTGCGCAATTCGAATCGTCGGATCCCTCGTTTCGCCGTCCCATATTCACGCGGTGTGTGGCCTTGTCGCTAGATCCGATCTAGCAGATTGATATCGGACGTTGAATCAATTGACGCCGGTCAAGAGGATGCAGCGTCCGGTAACGGCGTTGTCGTGTGGCCGCGATCAAAAGATTTGACCGATTTATCATTGGCCGGGCTGGAAAATAGCGCGGGTAAGACCGATTCGATTTACGGCTAGCCCCTCGCCGCGAGGAGATCAATTGCCGGTCACGGATCAAAGACTGAGCCCGCGATTCGTGGAACGTTAATCCCTTGTCGCGAATCAACGTTTCGCCGAAGCGACCGCGACGGTTCCGACCGACCGTTCCAGTTGATCGATCATCGATTAAACGATCTCGTTGATCAACGACACCCGAATTCTTACGTCTACGAGAGACGGTCGGTTTTGCGATAGCAGCTTCGATAACGGCCAGGGAATAGCCAAGGCCCAGGGCAACGTGAATCACCGAGGAACCCTCGCATACCGTGTCCCACGCGTTCGCGCCAAAAATAGCACGGTTACATTGTAAACGGTTCTACCCCCTTCTTATATCTTGTCAGCTCGTTTAACGTGATACAACCTGTAAATTTTGCACGAGCATTGCCGAGCGGCGCCACGTCGGATTTACACGGGTCTGATTTCTCGCGGACCGAGCGGCACGCAACGAACCTTCGCCGAGAGCCACATATCACTTCATATCCGATTGTCCTTTTTATTGCCAGGAATATCTGGGGAAATTATCCAAATCGACGCCGGCCACTGTCGTAAAGTCTGTCCTCGACACGCGTTGGACGATCCAGGAGATGCTAGTCGCCCCTTGGTACAGGTAAATCCTTCCACTTCTCTGGAACTCGTGCGCTCCTCGATGGTAACGAGTAAAAAGATATTAAATTCGACGGATCGGGCCTGGGAGACAAAAAACGCATCGCTATGGCAGGGTTCATCGAAGCGAGACCGTCGAATTCCTCGACCCGGAATCTCACGAGATTCATCGTGGCGGTCGCGGTTGTCTCGCGATTAAAAAAAATCACGGAGAGAGACGGTCTCGAGCCCGAGGGGACGGATCGAAGGCCTCGGAGGCAAGAAGAATTTCGTCGGCCGCTCAAAGAAATGGAAGCGGCGAGGAGATCGAATTCGCGAGCAAAAAAGAATTACTGTAAAACGCGCTGCCACGGCAGGTACGTGTGCCGAGGGCTACGCGAAGGGCGAAAAAAGGTAGGAACGTCATGTAGATTTATGACGCGCGGGATCGACCAATCCGCGAACTGGAATGCGGCCACGCCAGCATCGCGCGATCGTACGATCTCCGCGACTTTTACGGCGAGTGCACCCCGGCACCGTATCAAGAACGCTTCGCGTCTTCGTTCGTTTCGTACTTACCTACAAAATCCATCGAATCAACCAACGGTTTCTCCGTGGCTGGCTACTGAAAATCGATTTCACTCGTTGTTCTTCATCCGAACAATTGATGTAACGATTCGAAAGCGACCCTCGCCGTACCTCTTCCTCGGGGAGAAAGCTATTTTGGTCGCATGATGCAACCCGATTGGTGGTTTACGATCTTGCAGCACCCACGCCGCAGGAGAGAAAACAGGCTCGAGAGGAAGAAATGTTCCGCGCGGACATGCAGAAAGGAGAGGACGCGTGTTTTGCGTCCTTGGAAGGTCGTATCGCGCCGGGTCACCGCTCCGGCGCCAGCTTGGCCAGCTACTAAATCCCGAATCGTGTTCCTGGGATCTTCAGGATGGATGTACCTGAAATCGGAATTTATTAGAAAATATTCTTAGCCAGAAATACCAGCGGGGGGAGAGAACGGACGGGGGGATGGGGCCGAAGGCGTGGGCACGACGGAGACAGCCGGCCACGGTCATCCCGCAGCGAGAATAATTAAATGGCCCGGAGCGAAAGAGATCGGGTACGCCCGAACGGGTGGATAACGAGGCGCGCGAATATTATAAATTTCTCCCCGGGCATACCTTCCTACGAACGTACGACCCAACAAACTACGAATTCTGTGAAGTCGCGTGCTCGCTTCTCTCCACTAACATCTGTATCGGTGAAATTTACACGGTACCCCGCGAGAGAACGCATTCCAGGAGCGCGTTCTCCTTTTCGCGTCACGCGGAAGCAAGAAAAATAATAACAATAATAATTTTATTAAAACGAGAAGAATCCTTAGATAGTATATAATGCAGTTCTGTGCAACAGAATAACAATAAAAATAAATTTCAAAATAATAATAATAATAATAAAAACGAGAAAAAGAGAGAGTAAAATATAACAAGTATGACAACAGATAACATAAGATAAAAGATAATAAGAGATAAATACTGAGACATAACATGCGATGGAAGAAACAAAGGAATATATAAGTCGTTCGTTCGCCTTTTATAGAAATGCAATCTGGAATCGCATTGTCGACCGAGCGCGGCGAAATTAGAAGGGGTGTCGACGATCCAAGGGGTTCGCGGAATCGAAGTGACCGAGGCCTGCGAGTGCACGCCGGATTCGTCCTGCAAGCGAGAAACCTTCACGCATTTGGTGCATTCCGGTACCCCTCATCAGGCCGTGATGGACGTCGGAGTGTGCATGGGTCGTTGCGGCAAAGGTAAAATAATTTCACTCTTTACTTCGCGTCGTCGCTTGTCGAACGAATTCTCATATCGACCACGGTTCGTTCCAAAGATCTTGGCTGCAAGCCGGTGAGGAACAGCACGATCAGCATCGCTGGACCGAACGGTACGTGACACACAATCATATTCGTTCATAGACGTGACGATTAATTTGCTGATAAACGCGAGTACTTCTCATGAAATCTTAGGGGACGAGGTGTACCAGGTGATCAAGAAGTGTGGCTGCGCGGAGACTTGCCATAAGATGGACCACATGGAGACCGTTCTAGATTACAGCGAAGTCGAAATCAAAGACGGTACCAATACTACGGACGTCAGGCCGGTCGTTTTGGTAAAAAGAATTTCACGCAACAACTATTTCTCGTGTGGCGGATAATTTATCGACGGCTTTGTTTCTGCGCGGGTAGCACATAAACGTCGGGAAATGTGTCGGCACGTGTCCAGGAAACGAGAAGGAGATGTGTCTTCTGAGAGACAAAAAAGAGCCGTCGAGATGCCTGGCTGGCCTATACTCGAAACAACGCAGTTGCACGCCGGCTAAGTTCAAAGTTCACGAGTACAGGTAACCGATACGTTAATTAAACATCATCTACACGTTTCGTAAAACGTTTCTCGATGGTATCGTTTCAGGACCCGTCGCGGTTTGAAAAGGGAAATTATTCAGATCACCCAGTGTGCTTGTGTCTAAACGGGACGGAGATATCGAGAGATCCGACGAAACGAGCCGAAGAGGCATTCCAGATATTTTGTGCGTAAATACAAGATTTCGATGTTCCTACATGTATTGGTATGGCAAATAAACGATGATAACTTTTTAGAGACCATCGATATTTATTGATCTCGATACCCCCTTTGCTTCAATTAAATTCGATTAGATCCGAGACCGGCGGCTAATCGGTCAAACTGGCCCCTAATTTTCACGGTAATCGTGCCAATATCTCGAGAAACGGAACTACGTATCTTCGAGTCGGTTCCACTTCGTTTCGCGGGATATATTAATAAAAGCTGGGCAACGTGCGATGAGACGCAGTAAGACAAATTCCTTTCGGGAAATTTATTGGAGTCGAAAAGACACGCCAATTGGCGCTAGAACGGGCGTAGTACTCGCGGCTGTTCCCTGGCTCGTTCCCGTTTCATGTGAGAATAATGCAACAAAAAGAACGAGGCCGGTGCCTCGATCGGTGGCGAAAATACACGCTGACACCCTCGCGAGATCCGTCATCGTTCCTCGTAGGAAAATAACCGATTATTCGCGACATCTAAATATCGCCGCGGGGGCACATGACTCGCCACTCACGGAATCTACGGAATTTAGGAAGCGCGAGCTTTTTTTAATAGCATAAGTGTCATCATCGTCGACCATCGCGCGGTTCGAGAAACTTTACCGGTCCCATACTCCCGTTCCTCGGCGATCGCCACGTCTTCGAGAAAAACGAGACGCGCGTTCCAGGACAAAATACACGTAGAAAAATATCTGCTCTCTGAAAATCAACAGACGCCCGTCCCGCGTGAAAGGAGCAAAACGAGCTGGACGAATACCCCGATTGCGGGTGATTCGAGCTTAATAAGAAGCGTTTCGCGGAGGCGAGAAATCGTATCGCCGGGACGCGTTGAATCGCGGCGAGTCCCGTGAGAGAAGCCGATGTCGCTGCGGGGAGCAACGCGGGGGAGGCAACTCCCGGCATAGCATAAAGGTGACTCCTCGCAGCCGACATCTCCCATATGCTACTTAGCGTTCCGTTCGGTTTGGCAAACCTCGAGAAGGTGTCCGGCTCCTTCGTACGACATATTCGTCGCGTAGACTCGGTCGATGTTCGTTCGCCGTCGATCCTCCCAGATCCGTCACCGGGTTCTCTGAGTACCGATCCGATTTTCTCTGATCCGCCGAGTGAACGAAGAACACCACGATGGACGTTCGGTTTCTTCTCCTGGCGTCGTTCCTGTCGTGTTCCGTCGACGTGCGCGCACACCCTCGCTTCCCCGAGGACGACGACGCGAACCAGGAGGATCTCCTGGAGGGATCTTGGTTCTTGGACGATCTGAACGAAGGCAGCGACCACGATCCGAAAATCGAGGCGTTGGAGAAACTTCAACAGGTTCGTCTGTAAAGGATTTCGCGAGAATCGCTCCGGAACGAGTCGGTCAATCGGTCGACGAAATCGTTGCAGGTACTCGGCATTCGGAGCCACGGTGAGAAAACAGGACGTCGCAAGGTACCGCCGCAATTTATGATCGAGCTGTACAACAACGTGGCTGATCCCAGCGGTGTCACGCGGGGTAAAAATCCGTACAACGCCAAGGTCGTCCGCAGCTTCATCGAAAGAGGTAAACGCGATCGTCTTTATTATAACGAATTTTCTATTTAACTCGAATCATGCAACGGGTCTCAACGATTGCGTAGACACTTCCATGTCACGATTTTACTTCTTCAATATCACGGGGCTGGAAGTGAACGAATCGGTACTGGAAGCAGAGCTTCATCTCTATCGGAAGAGGACGCCTTTGAAAGCTATGCACCCGTCTACTTTGGCTTCGCCTTATTACTTGGTGAGTTCTTCATTCTCCCGATTTTTATTCGAGGACTTGCGTTCAAGTTTTGCACGTATCTCTGTTCAGATAAGAGTGTATCAAGTGTTGGACGAGAAAAGTTTGGACGTTCCCGATCTTCACAGGCTGTTGAACGTCAGATACGTCGGGGCACACGCGTCCGGTTGGCAGGTATACAGGACTGGCAGTACAGACGACGCGTAACAGAGATCATAGTTTATGTAAAATGATTTTCGTTTCAGGTCTTCAACGTGAAACAGGCTGTCCTCGGTTGGTTGAACGGCGACGTGAACCTCGGACTCCTAGTGACCGTCTCCACTCTGTTCGAGGATCAAGTGAGCGTGGAGTTCTCCAGGCGGAGCGAGTATCATCATAGTAAACAGCCGATCTTGGTGCTCTTCGACGATGACGGGAAGATGCATCAGGATGATAAGAACGCGGTCCCGAGGTATTACACTTACGGTAACGACAACGAGATAGAAGGAGAAGGGACCTACGACGCGGAGTACAAAAGCGGTGAGAAGACCGACGAAGGAAAAGGTCAACCGGAGGAAGCTCGATGGGAGAACGGGGACTCGTCCGAGTTCTTTCAAAGACAGAAGCGAAAGGAGTCCGACATCGCGACGGAAGAGACTGCAGGTCGACGTCGGCGGGAGACCGCTTCTACTTTCAGAAAACTGAGGGACAGTGAGATCGCATTGACGTCGATGGACATATACAAACGAGCGGCGCGTCGCGAGCGAACGGGCGGATGGGTTCGTCGGAGGTCGATGTTACGCGAGAAACGGTCGACCAAGAGTCACGCATCCGTTCAGCAGAACGTAACCGAGTGCTCGAGGCACGAGCTCTACGTAGACTTTAAGGAGATCGGCCTGTCCTCCTCGATCATCGCTCCCGTCGGCTACTCCGCCTATCATTGCAAAGGTATGTGCGAGTCGCCGTTGAGCCAGGATCAACAGCCGACGAATCACGCGACCATCCAAGGAATCGTTCACAAAATGGGACTGGTGAAAGGGGTCGAGAGACCTTGCTGCGTGCCCACCAAACTCCTCGGCACGACCATACTGTTCTTCGACGACAACGAGAACGTTGTTCTGAAGGTGTACCAGGACATGATCGCGGATCGCTGTGGATGTCGTTAAACGTCTGTACGTTTCAGGACCTGGAAATTATTCGTTCTACATAAAGAAGTAGAAGTAGAACGAGCGAGGGACGGACCACGGATTTGACGCGTTCATACAAACCTCGAACGCGTCTCCGAAGTATGAGGAGAGGAGAAATAATGGCAACGATTAGAAAACGCATTAGAGAATCATTCCTAAATGCGCCCGATCGATCGACGTCCCAACATTGTATATAAGAACATTCCTAAATTCGCGCAGCGATGCGTATCAATGATTAGCACGCGCCTGTATCGTGTCCTGTATCGTCATTTAAATTATTATTATAATCACACGTAGGAATCTAGTAACCATTGTATATACTACTGTAGAAGTTACGATTATTTATATTTTAATTACGATGAATAAAACGAGTATTTAAGTAGGAGACTGATTTTCCATCTGCCCTCCTTCCCGGCCATGAATTTGTCGTATAAAGAATTGACGGCGGATGCTCGGAGTTATTTGATCAGATTGGCTCGAGAAACGCGGACTCGGCGAGGTGATTCTTTTTCTAGTTTCTCAGAGGCGTAAATTTCGCGAGCGGGACTATAAAATGTACGGTGACTGTAACACACTGTTGGGTTGATGAGTTTGGCGCCGGTGGACGCAGGGAGCCAGTCGCGGAATGTCAACGCTACCGGTGTTAAAAGCTGCCTGTTTCACGCCTTTTCGCAGCGGAGCGCGAATCGGCCCATCGAGAAATCTCACAATTAATGGTAGCAGCCTCCGAATTTCTCTCGTGACACTTTTACGGCTCCGACCCGCTCCCCTCCTCGTCCATAACGACCCGATGACGTTCGCGATTCTCGTTTTATTCCATCGTCGGAATCGAGGAACGTAAACAGATTAGTTTAACGACCCCGTTGGAATCTACGCGGTGGTGAGTCGACTCAGGAGTGGACGCACCGCTGCGAATCCATGAAATTGCGAGAAACGAAGCGTGATTACGGATAATCATCAGGGCATTCATCCTCGTTGCCTCGTTAGTTCTTTCAAATCATAACGCTTCGACGTGACGAAGCTATCCACGCGCGCGCTACGTCTTACATTTTCTGGTGGTCAGCGAGGATGTGACTCCGGAGGAGAAACGAATTTGAACGAAAACACAGAAATGGTAAATAAGAGCATCGTTTCGATACGGGTACTCGCATATTTGCGACCGAGCGGACGATCGTTCGCGTGCCATCGCACTGCATTCCACTTATATTTAATCCACGGTGGGTATATTTTCGAATCCGCCCACCTAAAAATAGCCGGAACGCGTTTCGTTGCATTCCTACGTTGTATTTAGATATAGTAACACATGCCCAAGGGAAACACCTTCGCGCCTTTTACATAATTAATGAACCTGTCTTATGAAAAACGCGGAGCGTTTCTAGTAAAATGAGAAGAGAGACCGAGAGAGCGGGAGGTAAGACGGAACTGGGCAGAGGCGAAGAGAGAAAACCGATAGAGCGGGAGCTAAATAAGAAACCCTGACGATAAGCCACGAAGCGTATACGACGGCCTGTACAATGACGTCGCGTTCTGTCATCCGGCGCGCTACCTCTCCGGGCCTCTGAGGCCTCTCCACTACCACCGGCTCAGCCATTATAGTGGAACAGAACTTGATCGGTTCACAACTATACATACACATAGTGGCAGGCCTTTGAACGGTGCGCGCCTCGTGTCTTCTGCACGCCGTACCGCGTTTCTTCCTCCCTTTCTCGTTCCTTTCGCCGTTTTTCTGCCGGCTCCGCGCGATTATCTCCCTCCCTCCGGTCTATAGTCTTCACCTGCGCGACGATAAACCCTGCCGGTCGCTTCCGATCGCTCCGTAAACAAAGGGGACGACGACACCGCGACTTTGCGCCGTCGTCCGATCATCGGCGATCCTCGTTAGTAAACAAAAGGGATGAAAGGTCGAACCCGTTAGCCAATCACGGGAACGTCGTTAGCTACGTCATCGACCTTAGACGGGACGACGATGATCGTTATGCCGTATATTTGAACGAGGTTTCGCACGTTTCGAACAGTATGAGAAGTCGAACGCAAACATGAGGTTCTCGCTCTGCATTTACTGGATCGCCTTCCTATCGCCGTTAATCGGTTCGATTACGAGCGCGAAGGATCTTCAAGTAAGTAGCCGTAAAGTAATTATTAGATATTTTGCATATCCGAACCGCAGGGATTGCGGAATTCCATGAAATAGAAGGCGAGTCATCCGTTTGATCGGCTGCTACGCCATTGAATGAGAAACGATCTGTTGATGCAGGGTTCCAAGAAGTAGAAACGCTCTGCTCCATTCCACTGTACTGTTCCGAGCTCCTGTTCCCTACGCGAGCCAAACACGGTCCTCTTCGATGTTCTTTACCCTCCGCCGCAAACGACCGAACGTTTCCTTGAATCTCGACCAATTGCCTGTTTAATAATCATTAATAATCGGGCTCGTCTGTCTGCTCGTATAGGAGGAGCATGAAACTACAGATCTGAAACTGATCGAGGATGAAATATTAGCTCTGATACAGCAGGATTCCAGTTGGATGATCGACGAATCGGCTCGTAGCAAACGGAACGGAGAGATCGAGGTTGAGCGGATTCTCACGAGGCATAAGAAACACCGAAAACGGCGTCGCTGTAAAAATCAATCCACCACGTGTCTTCGGGGCACGTCCACGACACCGCGAGGCGACGAAGCTCCGGTCGATGAAACTTCAGAAAAATTGAAATTAGCTACAGAGAGCGACGATCGCGTACAGGTGACTATCGACGATTATTTAGAAAAGAAACAGAGAATACTCGGAGAAATTAATGAATGCGAAACCTTTTCTCGCGTGTAGGACTCGCACACTGAGACCAAGGAAAAGGATCATAACATTAACCATTCACTGAGGGAGAACGATGGAATTATACCAGAGAGAAACGCATCCATCAATCAAAATTTATCCGATTTGAAACTGACAAATTCGTCCGACGGTCGATCCACTGCCAGCGAATCCGAATTGCCACGCGCGAATCCATCTTTCCAAACGAGCCGAAAAGACCGACCAAAAAAGGGCGAAATTAGTGATAACGACGATTATGTGGACGAGGAGCCTTCGGCTATGTACTCGGCCGTCGACGAACAATACGCGATTCCCGAGAGCATAACTGTACTCTTAAACAAATTATTCCAAGCCCTCGGGAACACAACGAACGACCAGGACACTCTTAACGACTCGACTTCCACGAATGAAACAACCGAAGACCCCTGCCAGAAGTGGATAAATAGCAAGGACAAGTTCAACGACGTGTTCGCAAGTGAGTAATCGATACTTCAAATTTTTATGCGGAATGAAACATTTCGATGGATAATCACTTCTCGTGTCATTAAATTTGTAATGTATTTTATAAATTTATTGCAGGTAGCCTAACGGTATTGCCCGCGTGTCCCTGCTTATACCCGAACAACATTGTTTATGATGACAAAATTTGGGACGAGAAACGGAAGAAAAATTTTCGGTGGCGAGACGTGAGCGGCGAATCTCACAGGCTCGACGTCTACAAATCCGGTGCCACTTATTGCATACGCTCGGCACTGACTCAGGGAACCGGAAGTGCAGCCGCTCAACACTGCTGTTACGATTCGGACAGGAAACTCCTGACCCGTGGTTCCGGTGCCGGCACCCCGCACTTCATAAGCGCGGAGGTATCGACTATATTGCACGAGAAGCTCGACATCTTACCCTGGAGACTTTGCAAGGGTGATTTTTCCAGGTACGTGACGGCGTGTTCTAAATCTCTTACAACGTTGACCAGCAAAACTGTTGATTTCAGATACAACGCAGTGAGACCACCGAACAATGAGAACAATTGCGAAACTAATCCTGAGGACGAAGAGTACCAACGTCAAGTCAATAGTACCAAGTATTATTAACTTCTTGTTTTATCGTGTCGACTCGCGACGGAAGTTCGAACAGTATTTACACGGACTTAATTTAAATATATATATATATAATGTACGATGTAACGTAGGAAATAAACGTGATTCAAACTTACCCCTTTGTCCCTTCTTCTAAGTACGCGAAGCCCTTTGACGTTCGAAAAGACGCGCCCTGGTCGCGGTGAACCTGGAACCGGTTTCTATAGCGTTTCCAGTCACGTTCTTTGCACCGCTTCCAAAGGGAAAGAGGGGAGGAGCACGGCGAACACAGGGACGAGCAAGTCGATTTAACCGCGCGTGCTACCAGTCCGTTCAGTTGTTATGGTTACTGCCCGCAAACACAGGTTCTCCCGGCTGCTAAGCTTCGCGTCGGGACTCGGGGCTAACCATGGACTGGGCCACGGACTTGGAGATCACGTCAAAAAAAGTAAGCGACATCGGTCGACCCTGTCGCTCCTGTTCATTCTCATTTATTGCACTTTGAACAACGTTTTCGTAGCTCTTACCTCGTCTCGGTAGGAGATCGACGCAGAATATCGTGCAGGAGCCGAAGCTGGACGATGATGTTTTGGAGAGTCCTGTATCGACGTCCTCTGGGAAATCGCAACCACCTGTAGCTCCGCCGCGTACCAGGAAAACCGGATGGGGCGACGAGTTAAAAAGCGGGAAGTCAGTGTTTTAATTGCTTTCATTTGTGCATGTCCATTATGAAATTTCTTCGACACTTTCCGTTTTGATTAAACGTCCATTTGAATTTCAGGACGCGCAACACTTCCAATATCATCGAACAGTGAGTACGACGATTGAAATTCGAAATTTCGCCAGCGTAGTCATTCGAGTATTCACTATAGATTGTTCTTTAGGGAACGCTCGCGCGGCACTGAGAAGGACGACGTGATCGATGGTAAAGATCAGTTCGCAATTATTTGAAGTATAAAGTTTCAACGAATTTCATATTTACCTTAGATATCCCTGTTATACCGGATCTGGATGAAATTCAGGAAGACAGTGCTTTGTCCGATATAAATACACCGTCGTAAGTGCAATCGTGAGATCGTAAAAGAAACGTAACGTCCTATTCTATACTTCGCGTTGCAGGGTAAGCGTGAACAGAGTCACGGCGTATAAAGAGCTCGACACGGATTTGGTGAAGAACGCTGCGTTTACATCTCTGAACGGTGTTAATCTATCGCTTTTAGCGGAGAAATTGTACAACGAGAACTTGACGAAAGAACCGGACGAAGTATGGAACTGGAATCTTCTTTTCACTCAAGTCTCATCTGAAGTGAACAGCGAGGCACAAAAGTGCGTTACCTGAATTTGCCGCTTGTATTTGAAAAATAAAGAATCCTCGAGTCGAATACGTTGTTTTTCTTTAAAGCTCTCCGTGATTATTGACATCGAACGTAATTGAACGTGTGATTAATAGGAAAAACTAGAGATTACTAAAAAACATGGCATACTGCCTTATCTGCAGTGCCTGTATATGGAAGCGACAAATTAACCTCGTCTGACCTATTCGATTGCCCCCCAATTTGGAAATCGCGGTAGTTCGAGGAGCGACGTGAAGACTCGACCGTGCAGGCGTGCAAATCCGTGAATTAAAAAACCACGAATTTGCACGCGCAATCGGGAGCCGAACACAAGCTACTTGAAGCGACCACGTGACAACACCCACTGAGCAGATCTGCCATATTTATTACGTTAGCGATCAATGTTCAGCTGTGCCATCACTAGCACACACTTCCAAATTGAACTAGTTCGGAACTCGTATATATAGTAACCGCGCGTATCACGACCACCAACGGGAACGTGTGTTCTGCCACTAAACGAAGTATCACACGTAAATTCAACACAAGAATGAATAAATCTGACCGATATGAGGATCACAAACACTATCATAACCTTTTTTCTACTGATAAGCTTCTTTAATCCAATTAAATAACGATAATGCAATCCGAATACTTTGTAATTCATGGTGGAAGTCATCTGTTGCTGAATCTCTGGTATTAAACCCTCTACATCAGCGCAAGCTCGATATATCGAATAGAGGCGCTGAACGTATCTCACGTTTGAAATTGATAGAAACTGATGATGACTACGCGGTGTACGGTGGAATTAACTTGACTCGCATGTTGTCATACAAATTGACCAGAGGCCAGGCAATATCCTTGTCCACTTCGCGGTGGTCTAATGTGTTACGATGGGTATGGTACACGCATCAGGAAAAAAAGTGGAAGAACCCAGAGTAGTAACCGACCAACCGGAATGCGTACCGTGCGAGACTACGCAAGAGAAAGCGCCTGGAAACCCGGGAAGCTTCGAAGATATCCATAAAAAAGTCAAAGACATCTACCCGCAAAATTTCGAGGGAGCACGATTGACCATCAACAAAATTCTTAGCGATCATTTCAACGTGACGCATTCGATCACTCTGAGCGCCGTCACTCCGTCCGGATACAAGTTCGGCACTCGTTACAT
Organism: Ceratina calcarata; assembly: GCF_001652005.2. Lineage (NCBI taxonomy): Eukaryota > Metazoa > Arthropoda > Insecta > Hymenoptera > Apidae > Ceratina > Ceratina calcarata. Next base: position 419,425 of record NW_017151272.1, on the reverse strand, counting down.
CGGTACTAAAATGATCAATTTGATCGAGAGGTACCCCGTGGCGCAAGGTGAGATCATGCCTAACGGAAACTTGACCGCTTCGTTCATACACACGCTCGGGTGTCGATTCCGATACAAATTGTCGGCGCAGATCGCCGACGGCAAATGCAAAGCGTCGAGTTCCAGCATGGAGTATCGATCGGACGATTTCACGCTCGCCGTGACCCTGGCCAACCCGCGACTCACCAGGAAACAAGGAACAGTGGTAATCCACTTTTTACAATCCATCACATCGAGGATTGCATTGGGAGTCGAGATTGCATGCCTCCGTGGGTCAAAAGTTCCAGGCGGCCAACAGACGGTCATGTGCGTGGCGTTCAGACACAGCACTGGCCCCACGACGTTATCTGGAACCATTGGCGAAGCGGGTCTTCACGTTTGCTACCATCGGAGAGCCAGCTCGCAACTGGAGCTCGGTGTCGAGTTAGAAACGAACACGAGAACCCATCAGTCGATCGCGACTATAGTATATCAAGTAAACGTACCTTACGCGGATCTCGTTTTTCGCGGCATCGTTAACTCTGAGACCACGGTCGGCGGCGTGTTCGAGAAGAAGTTGTACCCGATTCCAGAATCGACATTAGTCATCAGTGGCCTTTTAAACCACAAGAAACAGCGATTTCGTGTAGGAGTTGGTCTTAACATTGGACAATGACAACGACCATTTGACGGGAAACTTGATGCATGTAATTGTCATTGTGTTTCTCCGTCCTTTATCATTTACAGGAACGATGAAACATCGTTTTTATGGTAGGGAAATGGAAGTAAAGTGATTTTAATTGTTCCCTTCAAAATCTTACAGAATGAAAGAACATATACCCTCATTAACGACGTACAGATAGCATTGTTAAGTTTTAAACAATTGTTATATTGCTTGCAATAAGTATTACCAAGTATGTAAAAACTTTGAGGCGCAGCGCTCGTATGTTAAGAAACTGAAATTTTTCAATCTAATTCACTGAAACTAAATATGCAAGTATCTAATACCGGCATCATGAAAATCATTTATTTTTTATTGGTTGCACATTATTCTAGTCATCCCCGTTTGCTATCCTCTCGTCCAAATCGTCGTACTCGTGGAACGCGGTTGTCTTCAATTTGTCGAAATTCACTTCGAATTTTTCACTAAGAAGTCCATTCTCATCGGCGTATTCTAAGATATCACAGATCAGCGGCGACTCGACGCCCAAGACGTACTCACATGTTTTAGGTTCGACGAGAAACAGAGAGACGCTTGACGGGCTAGCCGTGTGACTCTCGACGCATTTCAATTTCACCTAAAAGATTCGCATAAATTATCTTGTATATAAAGGCAAATTTATTTGTATATACGCGTATGTATAATGATGTACCTCCGTCTGTCTCGGCTCGCCAGTCTTGTCGCACGTACTTCCGTCGCTATAAAAATGAGAAAGCTGTTTCCGTAACTCTGGTGACTTCGGTTTTTTATGTGGATGCGCGGCAATCCATTCCAAATGTTTCTGCTTATCGAATTTCCCGAGATTCACTATCGTTTTTTTACCATCGCGTTCTATATGATACTGGACCACCGAACGCCCATAACAGAATTCGTACTTCCACCACCCGTTGCCCTATTTGTACAAATTAGATATATGAGGAAACGAAATATGATTAGAATAAGAAACGGAACACTCACCCCGTGTAAACAATTTTTACCGCTTAAGAAGTTTTTCACGGGACTCACTTCCGCTGGACTGATACCTTGATCAGCTAATGAATTTATAGACTCCTCGACGTTACTATGTTTATCAATGACACCCACGGGATGTATTTCGACTCTAACGCGCGTCTCGCCATCCTGAAATAAACGTGTGAATGAATGAAATTCTAAATAAAATTCACTTATGGGCAACACCCCGTTGTTAATAAGTTCGTTAGACACATGAACGCGCTAGCGCATAATTCCTCCGTTTAGTTTACGATGCTAAAAGACAGTAATTTTATTTACCGTTAAATTGTCACCCTGTAATCTTTTAATATTACAATACCTTATCCCGAAAATATAGGTTTCATTTAGTGTTTAAACTATCGCTTAGCTGTTTTCAGTCAAAAGCGATGCGTGAAGCGAAAACAAACAAGTCTGGCAGTGAAGATATGAAGCGAAGGGTATCGTGATGCCAAAGATATAACAGTGCATAAACAGTATCAGTGAAGTTATAGCAACATTCTCTTTCTTCGTTTTTAAATAACGCGTAGATCTTGAGGAAATAATTATATGTAGAAAAGGAAGGGACAGAATGAGATACAAATTAATGGCGACAAATGACAAGAATAACCAAGCACTTTGGCCTGATCCCAAAAATTATGAAATGTTCTGACCTGGCCCTCCTTATCTACATGGAAGATCGCATAGACCTCCTGCAGCTTGTCATCCTGTGCAACAAATAATGAATTCAGTATACAGATCTAAAAGAACGAATTGGGAAACAAAACAGAGCTGCTTCAGTTACTCAGAAAAAAATTCTACATTAATCGGGGCAACCTCCTAATCGACAAAGTGCATTGAGCATGATTAGGATCTGTACTCGTCTGAAAAACTCTTGCATGTGCTTTGTATAGATTGTAACGATTATCACTACCATGTACAGAAAATAAATAAGTATAAACGTATTTTATTTGAAACAATAGTGTAATATACGTATGGCACAAGCACGGTCAGAATTAAATAACTGAGTACAAAGAGCAAACAGAGGATGGTTTTACCTTCGCTTTCAGAAATCGAACTTGCAAACTTTCCATTTCCATTGCGATAAGAGATCTAGGCTTGGTCGGAGCCTTTTCAATCGGATGACAATTGATTTCGTTCTTCCCCGTGGCTTGAGGCTTGTAGTCTGGGTGAACACATAACCAAGGCGACAGAACAATCACTTCGTATTCGCAGCTGATAGGTTCCTCTACCGAAAATAACTCGTGCTTCCCATGCTTATAGCAAACATATATAACCTTTATCTTCCTCGGCTTGTTAGTCACATCACAAACAGTTCCATCGCCCATTTCAACTTCAACATATGGCATGTTGATTCCATCAACTTTCTTAACTGGTATCTCTGTTTTTCTATTGCGATTTGCTTCCTTCTCTGTATACTCTGCTAAAAGCTTCATTTCCTGCAGTCTATCAAAAGTGCCCAAGTAATACTCGTGTGTTTTCACTTTTTTTCCATCCCTGTCTTCATGATACTGACGTGCATATCTTCCATGACATAATTCATATGACCAATAGGGTTCAACCTGTGTACATAAATATTACTTTCACAATTTTGTTACTCTGTGCAAGCTTTTCAATGCATTTCACACTTACCCTGTACGAACAAGTATTCTGCCTAAACAGTGTTTGTAAAATCTCTATGGGATTTGGTGCATTATTTGGTACATCATAATCTTGTTTTTGTTCCGAATTGTCAATAATTAAACATTGATATTTTTCCTTATTTGCAGTTGTTATAATATACGGCTCTACGTTTGGTCTGGATTTCTGTGACAAGCGAACGAACGTAACAATATGTTTCAGTGAAATTTACATTGCCAAACGTTGATACTTACTAATAAGTCTGAACTGGCCTTGCCTGGCCAGTTAATTTTAAAGAGAACAGTATCATCGAAGCTCCTAACATCGTGCCCATGCACGGCAGCAATTACAATACAGAACACATTGAAAATACCAGAGTGTCCCCACATTTTTATGAAATGCAAATTACTTCCACCAAATCTTTAGTCAGACTATGTGTTATGCACAATGTTTACGGATTCGTGACGACGACAGTACATCTATAATTCACGTTTCGCATCACTCTCGTAATTGTTAAAAAATATCAATGAAACAACCGTGTGTTTTGTCGCTTTCGTTCAAAATTAAATTATTAAATTCTGTTTTTCATTTTGAACAAGCGTTTCTTGAGTTTCTTCCCTCCTTTAGAAATGACAAGCAAACAAGATTGACATCAAGTACACTTTGCAAGATTTTCAGTTCTTTAACCCAGCCCACATATCAACACGATTAGCAGAGCACCAGTAGATTACCAGTAGATCACTACGATCACTACCAGTAATTTCATACCACGTGAACGGCATACGTGGTAACGTGCCGTTTTTCCACGCGCAATACTATTAATTCTCTTTCATAGTGAAGATTGAGAAAGATATAAAAAGAAAAATGTACGAATCATAATGATAGAATTACATGTAATACCAGAGTTTCCTATGTAATCTCAGCGAACGTTTTAAGCGTGAAGATTGAAACACGCGGGACAATCGTTGAGACGATAATTGGGTCAATCTTTTTTAACACATGCTGATTAATTTGCAAAAATGCAACGTCGTTCGAATGGGTTTATCGGTACTTCTTTTTTAAATTATCGTCCGTTAGAAACGATCCAGGAGAAGGGATCTCGCGTTCGAAAGTTTATGTGCAGATCCGCACCGCCATTGCTATCAAGTGATCTGACAGCGTTTCAACGATTTCATTTCCTTACCGTCTACCATTAAAATTTCGCGTGTCTGGTGTACCTTCTGGATAGCGATACGTCTAGTCTATGATTCATGACCGAGAATCGGGATCGAGAACACCGTTGAAGTAGAAACAGGCGTCAACATCAACTAGTTCGACCTTATAAGTCATCTGGTGGTGTTCGTTTATTCCCGTTTTTTTAGAAGAAAATCTGTGATAATTCGCGAGCGTATAATCGTTATTGGAATATCATGTCGGATACGAGACGACGTCGAAAATCTAATCAGTCTTGCGGTTCCGATGACCTCTCGGACTCTTGCGAGGAGTTAAATGCAACAAAAGAGACCCAGGTTAGCTTGCACGAGAGTGTCTTCGATATTCCTTTTCGGAGTTTCGAAACAAACAATTTTCATCTCTCTTTACAATTTTACATCTCTTATTTTATTTAACCTTCTTACTTCTCGTTGGATTGTATAAAAAGATCGGTAGAAGATCCAATTAAGTGGATTAAGTAGACTGCTGTAATACTTTAGGCTATTATCCTGACTAGGAAGGCTTTACTATGCATTCTATTTATTCCAAATGTCACGAGATAAATGTATATATATGAATAAAGAAGTACAATTGTTTTATATGCTTGAGAAGTATGTCTTGCACAAAGTTTGCTGACTCGCAATCTTGGATTTCAGAGCAGTGAACAAACCGATGGTCATCAGGATTCAGAGTGTGAAATCTATCCTTCTGATTCCGATGCCGAGTCTCAAGATGGTGCATTGAGAGAAAGTGGCGATGGCCAGGAGGAGGAGAAACCTCAGAAGAAATTGGACGATGACGAAGACAGACGAAATCCACAGTACATTCCCAAGAGGGGAACATTTTATGAACACGATGATAGAACTATTGATGAAGTAGAAGACAGTGCTGCTGAACCACAGAATGAGAGAGAGACCAAAGAGAAGAAAGTGTGGAAGGACAAGGAAGACAGATGGGATCATGATCGATACAATGATGAGGAACAAGCACCAAAAAGTCATGAGGAACTGATAGCAGTTTACGGCTATGATATAAGAAACGAAGAAGGCCCGCCCAGGGCAAGAAGAAGAAGAAGATATGGGTAATTGTATTCTTCAAGATGCTTTAATTATCGTAATAGTTTATTTTACTCATCTTTTACATTTCAGTCGTGGCCCAAATAAATATACACGTAACTGGGAAGATGAAGATGCATATGGAAAACCTGGAAGCAATGTTCCCGCAAGAAATAAGAAGTTTAATAGAAGTGCTGAAGATTTTCCTGCTTTAGGAACCAATAAAAACGCTCCTAAAGTAGACGAGCCAGTAATCTCGTCAGCTTGGTACAGTAGTAAAAATAAGTCACAAATCAAAGGACAGAACTTTCCACCTTTACAAACTCAGGCCGACAGTCCAAAGACAAAGTCTATCACTACTTCTAATACTCACACGTACGTGAAATTCCTTAAATTACAAAATTCTCCTAAAATACGAAGTAATTACTAAGAATTAGAGTTTGATTTGTAGAAATGAGAACAAGGCCCCTAATGAACCTACAAATCCAGCCTGGAAGAAGGACACTAAGCAGTCGTCCCATGCCCAGAGTAGTAATGGAAACAGTGGGCCTGGCGGCGATGCCGATAAATTAGCTTATCCTAAAATGTCTCCGAGAGATAACAATAAAAAGAACGTTCAAGAGTCTTCAACGAACAAGACGCCTCGGGGGCGAGGGTTCCGTTTAAGTGTAGCTAACAACAACATGGTCACGAATAAATCGATTGAGACCAAATCTAAAGGACACGGCGCAGGACCCATAATCACTGAGAACAGAAGAAATAGTGGTATACAGAATGACGACGAACAGCAAATAACTCACGACATGAAACATGTCAGCGTTAACGATGGTAGTCAGTACCATCAAAGACACAATAGTAAGCGGCTTGATGTAAAACTGTCAACTGTATTATTACTGTTCTCTTATTAATTTCTCTGTTTCTTAGAAAACTTCTATGGGCAGTCCTCGAATCAACAAAGGTCGAGCACGGTACCTCCGAGAATGCAGCAGCAATCTCATTCTCAGCAGCAGCAGCAGCAGCAGCAGCAGCAGCAGCAACCCCAACAGCAGCAGCAACAAGCGATACAACAACAAGATGGTGCTGCAAATAGACCGAAACGTTATTCCAGTTTGCGACAGCGCTCCACGGTTTCTGATAATGCGGGACAACAGAATTATCCGCCGCAGCATGGACAGCATGGTCAACACGGACAGCATGGACAACATAGTCAACACAATCAGCATAATCAGCAATGCCAACACAATCAGCATGGCTATTTCCCTCCTCAAGGTAATAGAATTTCTATGTTCTAAGATCTCTCTTTTCTTATGATTCACGACACGTTTGCGGGCGAACGATATAAATATATATAGAATATTATGTATTAATATTGAACTTGTGTGTGTATATGTATTTAGCTGGAAATTCAAGAGCCGTTTTAGAGCCACAAGGTAAGACCAAGTCGGTAATTCAAGTGTGTGAATTGTACTCAATTTATAAATTGCTTATCCACGTATCATACTCGTCTTTTATTTTCCATCGTAACATGATTTACACAAGCATGTCTGTACATATCGGTGTAACCGATACTTCTTTATACTCACGGAGTATCGAAATACTTTGCGATTATAGGATATCCGCAGGGTCATTTTGAACAATCCACACCTGTTGCTGCCGCGGCCGCGCCTATGGCTGGACAGCCGGTGATTCCGATACCACCTAATGGTCAACCTACTAGCTTTGCTCCACCGGCGTTCTTGGTACCACCTCCGCAATTTATTCCTCCGCAGACTGCTCCGCCTAGTATAATTAATTATGTTCCTGGCCCGAATGGACCAACGTTTCCACCGAACTTCCAAGGCTACCAAGGATATAGTCCAACGGTGCAGGTACGTTTCTTTACTCCGTTATTCTTTATTCGTTCCAGGAGATCTCGTATATATCTCTTGTCGTATTTACAGCCGCCGCGTCCACCACCACCGCAAGAATTGTTTCAACCACAAGGTTGTACTTATTACAGCCCGGCACAGCAGCAACAGCAACAGCAACAATCGGCTCCGGTGAGACGACCAAAAGCGGCTATACCGATACTACCACCACCTGAGCAGGCTCAGACCAGAGGTAGAGGCCGAATGACGCAGTCGCCGCAAATGATACAATCCGGTGGTGTCCAACAGTTCGGGCAGGAAATGAAGGTTAACTCCATGGAAGATGATCAGAAAACTGTACCGGAACAGTTCGACGATGTGGAAGAAACAGAGGTTCATGAAGAACCGGAGAAAAACGAAGATTTAAGTGTTCTAATAACGGATACTGTCGTTGAGAACGACGCGGAAGATATAAAAAGTCCCGATAGCGATGTACCCGTGAACTCGGAAGATATTATCGGCGACCAGTTGGACGGAACAATAGATACTAACGATTTATCGAAAGGCATTATAGACGAAGGAAATATTGTCTCGCTTAAAACTCCACAGACAGTCATCGAAGATATTAAAGATGATTTGAATAAAATAGAGAAGGCAGCGCCTGAAAGTTCGGTCGTGGAAGAAGCAGTATAAAATAATCCTGTCATGCAATACGCTACGTTTTGTACAAGGAACGTAACTATGACATGATTACACTTATGTTATAGGAATGCAGTGTAATATTATTTGAAGTTACTATACGGTCTGTAAAGTAAACGAGGCACGAGAGCAAAAGTCGGCCAATCCAGAATGATACTGTCGATCTACACGCGGGTGCGTTCGGGAACTTCATTATTTTCGAATATATATATATATTGACGAATGTTTTTCGTGAAAAAACCGTGGATTCGTTTACTGATGCTCCTGATTCCTCTGACAACCTGTGAAATACCGTAGGAATTGGATACGTGGGTGTCTAAAACGTAATTTGAATGACATTATCTAATTCCAGCGTATTGTTGCATACTACGTAGTTCACATTTGTAATAATGTTTCGCTACGAATTTCGAACCGATCAGCTGCTACTATTAAACGACATTCTTCTATATTGTTAAACTCCTTTCATATATGAAAATTCTACTAATAATCAATTATTAGTAGAGGAAACTAGTGTTAAATGTATTATCGTGTATCGAATATTAACGTACACAGCGCAGACTGTGAGAATGGTTAATAAACCGATATCGATTTTTTTAATACAGACAGCTAAGGATTTATGTAAATAGGATACCATCAGATTAGTGACATCAGCATGTTTTTTTGTGTACAAATATGTTTGTACCACGAGTTATTAAGTAAAAAACGAATGAAGGATGTTTCTTAAAGAATACGTGAATAAACATAACAATATTTCAGTTTGTATCTATTACCAATATGTAAATGTTACATGCGTTTATTTCGAAGCGTAGTTAGGGCGTAACTAATATCTATTATTAACTATTAAACTTGTCGTTCAATTTCAATCGATAATTCTGTAATATTTGCGAGAAACATCAAGTCGCAATCATTTATACTTCTTTCCTTAAATACTAAATACATTTACTATGTTTTGTTACGCTAGATGGATCGGACAGATAATATATTCGTAACAACACTTTTTATACAATGGCTAAGTTTCATTTCCTCAAAAGCTTTCAAGCGTTTTATTGATACAGACGAATTAGTATAAAATTCTTTTTTAAACAAGGAATCCACGAAATGATAGAAAATAGAAAACATGTGGAAATATGCTATAGCGATTGTACGCAGTATATGTATATCGTATTATATGTTCCACATGCAGTTCCATTGATGGCCGGCGTAGCCAGCGTGTTAGAGTTCTAAGTGTAATCATTCAATTAGAAAGGACGATTTAAAAGTTCGCGAGAGCAGACATCCAGCCTCGTTCCAGCAATTGTCAAATATTGTAAGTATCATTAAATTACGACTCGATTTTTTGTCACATCAAGCCGTTACATCGTCGAACGAAAGTTTTTGAACCGATCGTATCAGCTGAATATAATCGCTTCTGTTACTCGAGAGAGATGAGATCGAATTCTTTTGTCGTGCTTATCTAGCATCGCATTATATCTTCACATTAAAGTTCAAACTGCATGTAAATAAATGATCTGTGAATCTCACTCACGCACGTTCGATAGTCACGATCACTGAAGAGGAGCAATGTTTTTATCAGTCGTGTTTCTGGTTTTGCTGAACAGTCGTTATAGCGCTGAGAGGGATAATCTCGGTGTTTCTTTGAACGTTGTTGTTATTTTTCATTGTTCGCATCGTAGTCGTAGTCCGAGACTTGAGCCGAGGAGGATTCGACGTGCTCGCGAGGTATCCTCGTTGCATATGAGAAGCATTTCCTCGAGCACAACGAAAGGTACGCCTAAATTCCTTACGAAATTTCCCTGGAACAAACATTTTTTATCAATCGATCAAGTCGCGAATATAGTAGAGTATCTCGTGCCGTTTCTTTGCATTACTTTCGGGAAGTGTAACATGAAACTCAATCGATGTTCAGACGGTATAATTAGTATTAACGGCGCAGGCAGCCTCTGATCTCAATTTTCATACATCAACGAGAAGAGCAAGCTATGTTTCCGATCTTAATTTTCATAATATTAACGAGAAGAGCAAGCTATATAATATTTCATCATCGACCTTTCCTCTAACCTATTCAAATATTTCCGCGCGCTCTTGCGAGCCTCGTTGCTAACTTCAGAGCCGATCAACGTCGATACCGGTCGATGGTGAGTGGCGTATGTATGAGTTTTGGTTTTGGCGCGTTTTGGCGGTTAGTGGTGTCGAATTAAAGCGAGAAATACGGCGTAGAATTAAGATAATCAGCGCGATTCGTATTGGCCAATATCTGTGGAATATAATCTAGCTCACCCTGAGCGTAACCGCGATTGCTGATGGCAAATTCCAAGAATGCATCGATCCTGCGGAGATTCGCTCTCGACCATCGGCTCTTCCACGACGGCGTCAGAGGCTTTTTTCATCCAAGTGACTCGGATTTCTGCTTGTCAGAATTGTTCACGACGGGTCTGCGGTGCTGACCGATATTCGTTCGGTGTGTAAGCGTAGCTGAGCTGCTGAATTTGCCTGCGACCGTTCGAGGAAGTGCATTCTCGGAAAGTGCGACCAAACTCCTGCCGGAACTTACCTGCAAACCACATATCTCTTCTTTTGGTCTCACATTTTCTACTCCCTGCCACGGATTTCTTCACCGACGGAATCACTAATATTCCTTGATGCCGGTACGTATAACTTGTAAACTTTTCCAAAACTCCTAGCGCCTTATATCTACGTTTATACGTTGAGGAACTTCTAACTACATATCGTTCCGCACGAAACACGTATTCGTTATCCTCTTACTTTTCTGACAAATTTTCGAGCTCGCATAAAATTGTTTCGAACTGCTTCACAGAGCAAACGAAACGTGTAACTACCTCGTGCTCGTTGTCGAAGTTTGAAAGGAAGGAAGTAGTTATCATCCGGACAGTGAAATACCGTTTCATTTAATTACGCGATCTTGAAATAAACGGGAGAGAAATGTCGGCCGAATTGAACCTTAATTAATCACAGCCGCGTGGAGAGTTTTCCGATAAGCTCCGGATTCCGCAACGAAGCGACTGCATTGTTAAAGTTGTGATCATTGTTCCAGGATACAATTTTATGTAATCTTATTTAGTATCGCTACGTGATCGTGCTCGTGAGGAATACGAATCCGGCGGAGAACATACTTTTCTAATTTCTGATTGAAACTTCAGTAAGTGAAAAGTGCAGTGCGGATGAAAATGAGAGGAGTAATTTTACCGCTCATGAAATTGTAGATCAGGGGATTGACCGCGCTGTTGAAATAGCATAGGCCGTGCGCGATTAAACTGATAGCGTTGAGCCACTTGTTGGATGGTAGCGTAGTCGTATATCTGAAACAATAAATGAATCGCGTATTAATTTATCATAATTCGATCCATGATGAAATTGGTTCACCATGGGAGCACACCTCGTGTTCTTTCGTCACGACGATTCAAGTTGCGATACCTTAAAACGGAGAGTAGATGCACGGGGCAGTAGCAGATAGCAAAAGTGATGACGACCGTGACTAACATTTTTGCTGCCTTCCTTCGAGATCTCAGCTGACCCTCCGGATTCCCGCCTCCAGCTGGCGGAATCTGGTTCATTTGGGACATCCGCGACGGTACTGCAAAATACACAACAATTATTCAAACTCTCTCTCTCTCTCTCTGTCTCTCTCTTGTTCTTGCTGGTTGTTTCGCATTTAGGAGATACATCTCTGTTTTTCAGGTACTTTAAGGTCATTAGTTCTCGTTCTAATATCGAACGAATGGTCTACTTACAGTTGTGACCTGGAATATTGCTGCTCCAAAGGACTCTCACGATCTGCCAGTACGCCACGCTCATGAAGATCAAGGGCCCGGTGTACAGGAAAACCAGCTTCACGATGGTGAACGCGACTTGGCTGCTTTGATTCCAAGAAGTGTCGCACTGTGTGAACAAGATCGTCTGGACTCTGATATGCGTGGGAGGAATGGTGTGCAACACGACGAGGTCCGGGATATCTGCATAAATGGTAAGTGTCTTCATATCCTTTTGCCTGCGCGTTAATTACTTCGATTATGCTACGCCGAGTGCGAGGAGCACCTCGGCCTCGAGAAACTTTTAAGTGTCAATTTATATCTACGTACCAAATAAGAGGGCTACCGCCCAGATCCCTATGATCGCGGTCTTCGCCCTCCCCGTAGTAGATTTAAATCTCAGAGGGAAGCATATCGCGTACCATCTATCTATAGATATAAACGTCAGAGTCAAGATGCTCACGGTTACGGACACAGTCTGAAACAAGACGACACGAAGAAAGACTGTTATTTCTTCGCATATACAGTACAATTACACGCGATCAGTAAACGTCAAGGAACCCTGTTGTTTCTATTATTACTATCGCTTAAGGGGAACGAAATTACTATCCCCGCGATTAGCAATTCTAAAATGTTCATTCACGAAATTTACATAACTGCCTGTTATAAAAGTTCGCGTTGGCAATCAGAATGTAGATCGGTAGGAGATAGAGCGAAGGTAAAAATTGAAGTGAGTAAACGAAAATATGAGTACAACATTTAGACGCTTGAGTCAGCATAGGCATAGGCATAGCTGTCTTTCGTTTTGACTTTCCATCCGATAACGCGATTTATTCGCGGTCGGACCGGCACAGGGATACATGTCATGAATATAAAACGAAACTGAAAAATGTGACCGCGGCAAGGAGTTTCGCCCGACGGAAAATTGATAAAACACGGCCCCTTACCTCGCGTCGTCGTTTGCTCCCCGCACATTCGGCTCTTCGTTTTTTGTTCCCGGATAACTCTCGGAATTAATAAAACGATCTGCGCGCGAATCGACTCGACCTACATTTTCTTTTCGCTGTCTCGTGCCCTGGTGTGTTCAATGCCGGTGCGACAGCCCGGTGAAAAATTCATCGGGGTTCCGTTCACGATCGCATATACATCATTAAACAAATTGCGTTTGAGATAAACCCGTCCCCCTGTCAACGAGCTTTTTGCATGGAAAATTCACGCCGTCCACTAGTCGTGGTATACGTCGCCTACCATTTGCTGGACGTCCGACCGTTGCGTGACGCCTTTTCATACGATAACGCGTTTACGAGGCCTCCTCCGACACTGTCGATTGAATTTCCGACTTGTCGTCAAAGGGCTTGTTACCGTATTCCCGTACAGCGTGCGTACACGCTGTCGGAGTTGGTCGATGACACGGTCAATCCGTTAAACCTATGATCACGGTTCCTTATCAACGTTACATTATTATAGAAATCTAAGATCAGAAGAAGCGTAGACTTACGTACGGCGATTGAGGAGATAGAAAAATTGAGGAGATGGTAAGTGGAAAAAGAGAAACAAGGTACGAGTGTGTCTGTATACAATATAAAGTAGCCCAAAGGACTAGAGCGTGAGACAATAGCATGATGTGTGTGGGTGTGTGAAGCAAATGTTAGGTGGTAAGTGACGATTTTTATTATTATTATTTTTTGCTCAATTGTTTATAGCAAAGTATGTTAGTAGAGATAAGCTTAGGTAGTCTATACAAGGTGTTTGCGAAATCGTGGTACAAAAGGCAAGGGGATGATTCTTTACATAAAATCTAATCGAAAACAAGGAATATAGTTTTTCATACAGGACATTATTTTCGAGAAAATTGAGTTTGATCGAGTACGACATTTTTTGTAGGTAATAGTAGTACTTACAACTTTTATTTGAAGCAAATTTTGATATTACTATTAGTCTAATAAATGGTCGCAGCAATTCTCTGAATACGCTAGACTCTCCGGTTAGGCTCACGTTCGCTCTTCACGTTTCTGATACGGACGTCATATCGTCGCAGAGCAATCGTAACTTTCGATCCCTCTGCTGTGGCAAATAGCAATTTACAATTTAATTTTATCGTACCATTGCGATTACCCGAGTGAAACTTCTCGGTTGAAGATCGAAGGGAAACGCGTGGGTGTACGTATCCGCCTCGGCACTGGTACACGAATACGCAATCTGCCGTTCGTTGGAACTGGTATGTAAATGAAAGCTCGGATTTTTCTCTCTTTTTTGTGATCAGGAATTAGCCGAAGAACTAAGAATCGCTTGCGCGACCTGGGAACACTTTAATTCCGAGGACAGAAAACGGCTAGAAGTAGAAAACTCTGAGGCTCGGATACACCGGGAACATCGGGACGAGATGTAACTCTCTCAGCGCGAACGATTTATCATTTCTTTTACGCGCTTCTTATGAAGAAAAGTTCCTAATGTCCTTGATTTACTTCTTGGACACGTCGCAAAGTGTCATTTATCAACCGATCTAACGACGAACAATGATAATTAACCGTTCGCGAAGCCCAGCATTAAACCAGAGTAGGATCAATGTAGTAATGTTATTTAAAAAGACGATAAATTCGCATTCTACCGTGAGAAGGCCGATCGTTATTTAACGAAGTCGTAACACGTAATTAGAGTCGGTCAAGGATCGCGGCCAGGACATATTCAGGTGTGTAACGCGGATCGATTGGTATTAAAGCAAAGAGCGACTAGGTTTAATGCTGGGTAAATTGTTCCCGACGCTTTCGTTGCCCGTTATTGTATCCGGCATGGTTTCCGTGCAATTAACTGCGAGGTTTCTGCCAGACGAGCCAGCTATATTCCAGTTTATACTACGACCGGCGAAATTCAAAGTGTTCACAAAGATTACCGAGCGGAATAATCGCCTGGTAATTTGTCAGATCGTACGACTCATGGAAATTGTAACGAATGAAAGATAGTTAAGTATCGTGTTTCTTCGATAAGCGTGAAAAAGGTTCAGCGTGACTCTATCCGTCCGCGGTACTAAGAATCATCTCGTTCGGAGCCAGTCTCGATTATCGTAACGATCTATTAACATTCTTTCGTGAAAACGTTTTGCTATCCAAACAATATCCTCAGTTCTTCAAACAGCACTCATTGTTTTTGCCACGGTTCTATCCGACGCGAAACAATTTTCAGGGATTGTTTGCCGGCGCGTCGCGGCGGACGGCGAACAGCACGTTTTAATTAAATCTCAGTTATCTACCGGCCCCACTCACAACTTCATCCGTCACGGCAGCGCGTGCCTAACGTGTCGCCGATAGTGTGACAATGCCACTTGGGACTTTGCACCTCGTTTTACCAGCGCGATCGGAATCGGTCGCTTCGATCAACGAGCACCGGTCCGTCGAATGAATCTCGACTTCCCTTTACCGTACAAGGGAGGATCGACGCCGAAACTCCTTCGTTCATTCCCGCCGATCGATCTGCTTTCACCCTTTTATTTTCAAATTATTTACGACGCTACGCGTTGAATTCCCAAGAACGCGTTTCACAGCGAGCTTCCGACCTTTTCACTCTTGTATTATTCAAGATGCCCGATGGTGAATTCTGATAAGCGAGAGAAACGAAGTACAATAATATATTTTGCTGCCGGTCTTTTAAATGTATATTAAAATCTGTGTCACGCTACTTTAAAATTAGACGGAATCGCATCAGGGATACGTGATATGAATACCTCACTTCGGGAACCTGGATGGATTCGCGTTGTGTTATCTAAACTGCATGCGCCACTTTAATTGTTTCGTATATTCCAGCGCGCAGTTATAAGAATGTAGTTAAAGCGGGAACGAGTCAGTAGGTGCACCTAGTGCACCATTTTCACGCTCTCGTTAATGATAATTGCGTTCGTTTACAATTTTTTCACTTGCTTACCTTCGTGAAAAATGCAAGCGTTCGGAGTACCGCAGGCAACGAAATTTACCATTTCTCCCCCTCGTCACGGTACTCGGCTCTACTTTCATTTAGGCCGTTGATCAACGAGATAGTGCGTTTATCATTAAAAACCTGCGTCGGCGGGGGAGAATATCAGAATAGCGGTGTAAAAAATTCACGTTATCGATCCCCGTCACGAGAAAAAGTTGTTCTCCGGGTGAAATATAACACGACGAGACCGGCTGACTGCCGCGAACAGTCGGAAAGGCACGCGAACTTTGTATCATTAGCTCGTTCGCGTTCCTGCGTGGCCCAAATTCCCGACGGATCAACGTTTCTCTGAGTCTCTTCGGAAGTAATCCATAACGCGTCGCTCCGTCGTAGAAACATACATTTCCGTCCTAGGTCCCGCGGGATTACTTTGCGTTGCAGTTTTAAAAAATAAGTACCCTTCGTGTCGCGTGAAGACCCGCGGGAAATTCGCCCGGCGGAACGGGAATAGGCAAACGTCTTCTCAAACGGGAACAGACCTGCTCGACTTTTAATCAAATCGGTGGAGTCGCGCGATTACGATTCAGAAGTCCAACTTTTTTTTTCGCTCGTGCAACTTCCGAGCATACGGAAATTCTCGGGACGCTTCGCAGATTTCTTCGATTGTTCGAAAAGTGTGCCGCGCACGGTTTCGACGGTAATTTCTTTGTCTATTGGCAGGAATTCAAAGCGGGAGATAAACTGGGAAACTTGTACGATCGCGAAATTATTATCGTTCGTCCTGAAGGAAATGTATTCAGGTTTGCGGGTCGCACGTAATGCGACGGGCTTGGTTTTTATTTCCAGTAAACGCACTCCGTTACGCCGTGTCTACGTGTACGAACGTTTCTTTTATCGTGGAATCCTGAACACTCGGGGTGGTAGGCCAACCCTCGTTACTCGTACCAGAAGATCCGATCTCGTTTCTTTTCAAAGATCGTTAAGCGGGGGCACGTTCCTTGCTGGTACGCCTAATCAGAGGAGTAGGTACGCGCGATCTAATCTCATAAATCCGTTTTACCAAAATGTATTACCTCCTCAACCGTGATATACTTCTTTCAGATAAACGCGACGTAATCAGATCTTAAATTAGCCTTTGCAATCGCTTATTATCAATCGAGATAAACAGACCGATGATATCTATGCGAAGTATACCACTTTAACATTGTCTCTATCAAGCGGTGTCAAGAGACTCCTTTGAAAATTTTCGCCTAAAATTATTATTATTATTAGTTTCACTGTTTTCTCGATTTAATTAATTAATTCAACAACCAGTAGAGGAGAAGGCAAGAATTTAATTGAGGAAAAAGTATTAAACTAATAATAATAATTTTAAGCAAAAATTTCAGAAGGTGATGTTCCATTATACTTTGAACTCTCAATGCTTAATGTGCAATCTCTATATTTTCTCTAGTTTTTATACAAACGAATGAAGGGAATTACGAGAAATCGTTATCGTACCGAGAATCCGAATTCAAATAACACTGACCAATATCACATGCTCCGTTTCCGTTTCATTTCTCCACTGGGAAGTTTGCTTTTGTCTTGGTTCTAATTAGCGGCGATCAATGAGCCGTGATTATCCGCGTGTTCAGTTGCTGCCTCTCTCGTTACAGGCAAGTGTCTTTGCTACCGAACACTGTGCGGGATAATTAAAAACGTGTCACGCGTCTATATCACAGTTTACTTTATCAAGGAAACGGAAGGTGAGAATTCAGGTTCGTATCATACAGTACGTGATTATAGTATCAACGCTTCAGTGTCGTCTTTGTAGGAATCATTATTATCATCCCCTGTATTACGATTTCCGGCTCCACCCTGTATATACCTTAACTATAGGAAGGGGAGGGTCATTTCTAGCCCTGTGACTCAGGGTTGATTTTAACTCTAGAGACTAATTTGATTATACGTTTTTTAAAGCTAGAGATAACTACGAGGCTAATACTTAGCCATCCAACAATAAAATGCAACGTTCGTAATTTAAAGAAAATCTAATTAGGAATTAACAGGACAGGTAGGGTAGAGGAAGTTTCACGAGCGTTCCATCTGCTATAATGATTATTTAATTGAATTTGGATTTACGATTCGGAGGAAAAGAAACAGCGTCTCCATAAACGTAAACGCGTGAAACGGCGTTTCAAAGGAGACGCGGTCCCCTCGTTACGGTCGCGTTCGTTACACTTATTTAGTCTTTTTACCCTCCGCGTACTTCCGGTTAGAGCATTCACCTACACACGGCTTTCCGACCTCTCCTAGCCGTGCGTGCCACTTTTTTCTTTTTTCCAACCGTTTCCGCTTTCTTGGCAATGAAATTTCGCCTCGCAGAAATTACTTTCTGCAAAAATTACTTCCCATCTTTCCGTATCCTCGTGCGAATCCAGCTCCGTCCCGAGGAATGTTATTCATTAACGAGCCGCGTTTGAAATAAAGTTAGCCGGGCCGATTATTGCGAACTCGGTTCGACTGGTTACGTCTCGAACGAATTTCTCGAGAGCCCGGAAATGAGTTAGCACGCCACGCCGCCGCTCTGGCTCGGGAACAGCGTGCAGCAACGCGTTGTAAGATAATGCGATTTGCTCACCCAGCTTGCCACCGTACAGGTACACATAAGTACATCCCTGTTCATAAGCGCTTATCATTTATCAAACCATCTGACGATTATTCCAAATTGGCGAATCGCATGGTCAGAGCCATGAAATGGATCATACAGTGAATCATGTACAGTTTTAACGAACTCACAGATACTTCAAATGTGATAGTCCCCATGATTTTTACGTGGCAGTTGTGAAAGATATAATAAGATACATTTGTTATATAAATTTATCGTTTCGTAAACTTCACAAGATCTGATTCGGTCATGCATTTCAGAATCCGTCGCGAGACTTCTGAACGTAGGTGTACAGACGTAACGAGACCAGGCGCAGGATGCGAGTTTGCACACTGGCTACATGCAGCCGTATGCATCGCGGAACTATGATAAACGAGCCGAACGATATTTCCGTGAAGCCGTGGTTCAGCGTACAAGCGTAACCGTACCGTGATACCGACCAATCGAATTTTAACTAGGTATAGAATCGCACGTAGCCCTAACTGCGCGTCGATCGTACCGCTCGTTCCTCGTTAATCGAAAGGTTCGCTCGTCGATCGTTTCTGAAGTCGGCAACGCAACATTAATGGAGCGTCGAATATGCATGTCCGTTTTAACGAGCGCAGGAGTATTGCTCGTCGTTAACGTCGCAAAAGCGACAATAATTACTGGACGGCTATAGATCGTCCCGCGTGTTCTTCCAGCGAACGCCAAACCATGAAACAATACCCGGACAATGGGCTATAAACCAGGCAGCGTGTAACGTTACGTCGCCCGATACGCGTTCTTTGTATCCCGGGCTCTCTTTACAGTCTGCAACGTATTAAACTCGCTTTCTTCGCTCGTATAACTTTTATTAAATTCCGGTCTTGCTCTCAATTAAAGGAAATTATTTATCACGCTGATCATCTTCCGTCGGATTTACCGCGAATTTATTGCGCTCCGTACAATTCGCGCATTTCGATTTATCGACTGGAATAACGCCGATTACGGAGTTCGTTTGTTCCGCGCCGCGATGTTTATTCCGCTCGGCTGGCAGACGTCGCGTCGTCGTAGCGCGTCGCATACACTCGGAACACCTCGAATTTCCCTCAAACAACTTTGCGGTGTCTTCGCCGGGCCTAGAAATTAACGCGACTCTTCGTAATTCCCGGTACTTAGTTCACGAGATTTTTTTAAATCGATCGGACGACTGCGATTTTACACTGGGTAACAGACGACACGGTCGTGGACCTTAACGTTTTCGGCGGTACGCGGTGTCAGGCTTAACCGAGATTGAGCGGGGAAAAAAAAGAACATCAGCGTCACGTGTCCGGCGTGCAAACACGTTGCGTCAGATGTAACGCGAGGGTAACATAACGGGTGTTCGTACCAACAATTGAGACACCGATCAATCAAAGCGCGGTGTCCGATTCTTGCATGGGGAGCCAAATATTCCTGGCTTATCTGAGCATGATTGATCAGCCGTGAAAAATAGTTTGGTGACGAGGCGCGTTCTTCTTGAAATTAAATTGTAGGAGCGCAGTAATGAATCTTTGGTATTAGCCCGGGCCGCTTCTTTCAAATGCAAATTCCTTCGCGCTTCTCCGGCAATCATTTGTATTTCGATTGAAATTTAGTAGCGTCCGCACGCGCCGTTTCGAATCTGCCACACAAGCCACAATACGGTTAATAATTATTCGCAATTTGTCCCTGTTTTCCACGTATGCAAAGCGACAGAAGAAATTTCGCATACAAATCGATTTGATAGCGAGTTTTTCACCGATTGTGTTATCTAATCGGTAGATTAAAGACTTTAAAAATAAATCATTTATGACATCGGTCAAAAAAACGTCGATTATCGTCTGATAATTGCACTATTTTAATATTTTGATATGCACAGGCAGCTAATCGTTCTCGGTGTCTCCTGCGAATACGATAAAATTGACGATCTTGTAATCGCATGTTTACGAGATACTCAACAGGCTTTTGTCGTTTGACGATCGATCAAGCTGGAGGCGTCGGTGCAAAGATTGGCAGCCAACAGCCCCGCGTTTACAAAAATTACGTACTGGGTATGTCTTGATAGGCCATACCCCGCCAGCACGGCGTGGACCGTACTGACGCGCTATAGAAGTAGCGAGCACCCTTTTTAAACCGACGTCGTCTCGCGTCGGCTTTATGTTACCTTCCAGGCCGCGTATAAATTGTGAGAAACCTCATTGGCTTCTAGCCATCTGCTGCCATGCCGATGTACTAGAAATGCCGATCGCATATGCGTAATTAATTGTATTAAAAGAAATTATAATTATGCAACGTGCACGTAAATTGGTTCCGGGAACCGCGTAACATCGTTTCAGGCGCCTCGCGCCTGAGAACCTTCCGGTCAGACCGCGTTCGATAAGACGTTAATTGCGAACAGGGACGACGCCGATAATTTGATCCACGGGCCTCCGCCGATCGCTAGACCGCGTGGAGTCGACAGAGTTTCCCAACGAATACGATATCGGCTTTTCACAGGATTAGACCGATGTTATGATCGGGTTAATTAAAACTTGAATAAAGATATCTGTGTCGTTGTTCGAAACTTCGGTCCGACCTTAAGAACGATTCGATTGATTAAAGAAGGGAAGCTTCAATTTTCGCCAATCGTTTGTACGTATCCACGTGTTCAACAGATTTTCAAGCTCGCTTCGAGGAAACGTGTTGAATATGAAAACAGCAGGAATACCGAATTAAGAATAACGCGGCCGACTTATGAATTTATTATCATCCCTCGCCAACCCAGCAGCCCAGCAGGAAAGTCTTTACCGTGCATATTGCGAATTCTGGGTTCGAAACAAAAACAAGACAGAGTTCCTTGGAATTTACAACTAAAATGTATTCTGCAATTAAGTAAGCCTCGCAGTCTTCGTTGCCACGGATTCGGTGCAGCGACTTGAAAATAAATATCTAAAAAGTGTGCACAGGTGGAAATCGACTGGCGAAGTATTTTGTCCGAGCATCCGGCGAACGTGCACGAAATCTGAAATGCCGCCGTGTATTAATATAAAACGATCCCAGGGAACGTAACTTCCTAAACGGTTTAAGGATGTATTGGCTATACAGTCAATCCCAAAAGTTTATGTACCTTAGAAAAACGCATTTCGTATAATTAAAAAGACATCAGACGTCGGAAGAATAATGCTAATAATAAATAGCTACGTGTTAAAAAGTATAGAAGGAAATATCCAATTAAGTATTGACGCTGGCGAAAAATTTTTTTTTTTTTTCACAATTGCGAAAAATGCTTCAAATAAAAGTTGTTTTCCTTCTAACTTCGATATTTAACGAGTTACGTATGATTATTTGGCATTTTATTGATGTTGACAAAATCCGACCATCCCAGCCTCGAAACGGCGAACTTTTGGAAAAAAATTTCGTTTTTCCTCAATAACTCCTAAACCTTTGGACCTACGGGAAAATTGCACAGGACCTTTCTTGTAGAGGACGACGAGATCTACAATTTCCATGTAAAAATATTTCGCTAACGTTAATAGTTTACGAG